>NC_088708.1:11500000-11782500 GCF_963576615.1 Watersipora subatra | reverse complement strand
GATTATATGTTTATATCTCTCCCCCTGCAATAGGAGAAATGCAATATTGGCCAATATTAGAAGTAAAATGCACTGATATTATTAGAATAACCAATATTATTAATATTGTAATAATATAAAACCAATGCACAATTTTGTTTACATTTAAAAACATCATAGCTAGCAATATCAAGAAGTTGTGATATTTATATAAAAATTTAGAAAATCTGTACTACGTAGTCATTGTTCTGTAGTCATCCAAACTTATACTTAAATATTGTAATAATCTCATAAGAATCGTTAGAAAAAAATATCATCGTCATTTCCGTTACTTACACTGCGTTGGACATCAGTTAGAATACCAAAGTACTCAAAAGTGTCTAAAATGTCAGTTACTTTGAAATCAGCAAAAATGAAACGATTTCAGTACTCCTACGTTAATTACAGAAACCTTCGGCAATTCGACAATGCTATAGACTGGTGAAATGTTCATTTGATTTTTTTGTGAAATGCGCACGACTTAATCGTTCTATTCTCTGTCGCTCGGCATTTCAATTTCCGGTCTTAACTTTGATAATAGTGAGGCTTAGCAAGTTTTGATAACAATTTTCGGCCAAATAAATCTGTCTATTTGTGTATAATCTGATTAGATGGGTAAGTTTTAAGAGAATGTCGACAATTTACAAGGCTTGGTGACATATTTAAATAGGCTTATATGTGTTTTGTATCGTTATTATACTTTAACGACTCTACAAAACGATGGTTAAATTTGTTGATGAAATTTCGAGACAAGGGTTCGTCTCATTGTTGATGAATAACTTTCGTAAGTTGTGTGCACATGCATTTATCATGAAAACTTTCAAACTTCGCTCCCGCTCGTTTGGACACTGAACATGCTGGTCTCAGTGCTGAACATGCTGGTCTCAATACTGAACATGCTGGTCTCAGTGCTGAACATGCTGGTCTCAATACTGAACATGCTGGTCTTAGTACTGAATATGCTGGTCTCAATACTGAATATACTCCTCTCAATACTGAACACGCTAATCTCAGTACTGAACATGCTTGTCTCAATACTGAATATACTCCTCTCAATACTGAACATGCTCATCTCAATACTGAAAATGCAGGTCTCAGTGGTTTGTGTTGCTCAAATTCAATTTTTAAGTTTTTGCCATTTTTATATGTTTCCTCAAGCAAACGCGATCGATAATATAGCATACGACTACGTGCTTTCTTGTTTTTCGAATGTATTATATTACGTAACTTGATGGACAACAAAAATTCTAACTGCGTTCATAGTACATCTGCAAACGATGCTGTTAGCAAATTTGTTAAGTAGTTCGGTGAATAAGCTAAGAATATACATGTATCATAAACAACTGCATACAGCCAACAATGGTAAAGAAAATTAAGAGTTGTCTTTTTTGTAAAAGAAAAAAATGAGCAGACAACTTGTTAGGTTATAAATACAGTAATTGACTCTTAATTAATAAATAAGCAATAAATCAGCTTGTTTATTCTTTAAACAATTTATACTTTTCATAGTATTTCTATGGATTTCTGCTGTTGATTAATTTCCTACAATTCTCAAATCTTGACCAAAAATACAGATAATAATTAGCCTTAGTTCCATATTAATATGATTTAAACTGGCACACAAATGTAAAACTTTAAATAATTAAAAGCTATTAAGTATTTTGTTACGTCACATAATCAGTTGGAGGTTTCTGTTTATATGACACGGATAGTTATCAGCTTTCTGTTTTAAATAAAACAACTCTCAACGAGCACCTGAAGTGTTGCAGCAGGTACGATTTTTAGAAGTGAAAGTATTTAGTAGCCTCTGATTTCCTAACTAAACTTTTTCACTTTACGCTTTTGTACATTTTTGCATTTAATAGAATAACAGCAGAGAACTAACTTCCTGATTTCCATTCCTCTAGGTTACATCATCATTAAATATTTAGATTTGTAGATATCATATTCTTGAGAGTGATAGGAAACAGCTTTAGGTTGACATATCTGCATCTTGAAACTGTCTTACTGCTGTAAAGATGTTTACTGTGCAAGTGCAAGCAAGAGCAATCAGTATTATTGTTACAAAGCACTTCAGGCCAGCTACTAGTTTCCTGGTTAAATCTCAAATTCAAAACACTTTACAAGGAATGAGCCTGTACTATGTCTTCAGCAAGCTATGTCATATACATAGAGACGTATGCAAGACATAGAGCTATTCCAATTGCAAAGCTCCACAGCTCTGCTATCAATGTTATTACTGTTTTCTACCAGCTACTTCATCTTCTGATGATGATTACAAACAAAAGTTAAATGTTGCTGTAGACCAGCCGTATACATAAACTAAGATCAGTGGCGTATACCAGTTTGTTTCTCACATGAACTGATCCTCTTGTATTGCATTTGTTTAAGGCAAACCAGGTGAGAGCTCGCAGTAAGCGTGTTTTGATAAAAATTTTTACAGCATGCTAAGTGGGCCACATAGCAGTGATATTGACACCCTGTTTCATATTCTAAACCAGAAACGAATTCTAAACTGTTATTAGAGTGTTATATGTAGAATATTAGCTATGAAGCTGCGGTAAAATCAAAAAGTCGGTTAAAAAAAAGATAATCATGGATAATGGGCATGTTGAGTTTAACATCACATTAGATCTATAAGATCATTAAAGTTAACAATGGAATCGAATCTTGTCAGTTTTTCAGTGCACTAGCCTGTCCCTCAACATCAACCTCATATGTATATTTCCTAGCTGCTCTTTAAATGGCCTAGTTTTGGGTGTCACATTACACCAGGCAACATGATGTAATGTGGGGTTAGAATGAGCAGCATCCGCTCTTCGCCATGCTATCTTGTTTGAGGATTCCAGGTGCCTCGAACAGATCTTTTTAAAGATGACGAGTAAAATTAGTTTTTTTTTTTATCAACGCAAGCTTTCGGATTTTTCGAAATTACATTTCATAATATTTAGTATATGCAACAGTCTATGACATATCGACAATGTGCAAGAAACTCCGCTTTTTCATTTTTATATTCCAAAGTGTGAATCTGGGACCCGTTTGACTGTCACAGTCTTTTATTTATAAATATAGTTATGTCTACAGTATGTTAAGTTTGACTATGACATATCGACAATGTGCAAGAAATTCCGCTTTATACTTTTCATATTCCAGTGTGAATCTGGGACCCTTGTGACCGTCACAGTCTTTTATCTATAAATATAGTTATGTTTACAGTATGTTAAGTTTGACTGTATTTAACTAACTTCATTATTACTCTTTATTTGTTGTTCTAAGTATAGTATTTACACATTAAGTTCTGAATTGTAGAATAACTCCACTAAAATGTAATCTAATTGTCAAAGACAATATTTGCAAAATAAATTATGACACTTCTCAGCAGCAAAACAACAAAACGTAACATTTCACATTTACAGCTCACATACATGTACTACATTTATCGTAAAACCTTTGTATGAACGCGATGACATTCTATTTTTCAACTTTTCCCTTAGATGGCGCTTTATTTGAGGTGACCTTCAAATTAAGGGTGGCGTTGTATTTTTCAAACACCTCATCAGAATATTGAAAAGATAAATTTCAATTCCCTTTTACAAGCAAATCGAATGTCGCCTATAATTTAGATTCTGCTTCAGGCGGTGCTACATTAGCCCTTTTAGACACAAGAAATCTGCTAACTTATTTCCAACTTGTTGTAAGTCTTGAAATAAATATGCATTGAGAAACTGGTCCATCTGTCTACCAGTTGATATTTATTGTTTGCAATTGACATTCTATGATCTTGTAGCCTGCGCCAAAATTTGTTGGAGCTTTCAAGTGTTTTATTCATTTTAATTTTGAAAACATATTTTCATCTTCTTTATTTATATTATTATACAGCATTTTCATATTTAACAAGGTTGCATAAAAGCTCATTGCAATCATAGATAATTATGTTTGCTACAGTTTGCAGCCAAAACAGGCTTTTTATATGCAATAGAAAAGGAGTTACAAGCATCAATCTATTCTAAGCTGAGGTTAGATTAGCAAAATTATGTTATCAACAAATATACTATATATTTTCAAATTTATAGATTATAGAATAATAATCTAGCAAATGCTACAAATATATATTCAAGAACAAGTGACATAAATAAACCATGTTTATGATACATTCAGAAACAAAAATTAACATTTTTAAACCAAAAATATTAGCATCATTTGCTCAGCCAGTTGCGTTCTGATTGTTGTCTCTGCTTGGAACCATTTTATATTACTCTGGCTGTTAAATGCTCCCACAGTGTCTTCTGACCTCAACTCCTCTTTAGCACAGCTGAACTAGTCGATATTAGTGTCCAAACAATTTTTAGTGGGGCAAAACTTTTACGCGATGCACTTTAGAGCACATGTATACACTTCTCGCGCAACTAAAGTGAAACCCTGTGTAATCAAAATAGCCTCAAAATGTTAGCCTTGAACTACGTAGTAGCAAAAATTCCATCGTAAATGCGAAAACCTTTTTTAAATACTTAAAAGTATCAAAATTGCGTTAAACAATGAACTATTACTAGCCTGATACAGTTAATAATTATTTCTATTGCGTTGTATTTAAAGTTTTATCAAAAAACTATAAAGACTTGGAGTTGGAAAATGGACTTCGATACGAACAGGAACAAGGAACAAATTAATTGTTATTGATGTGATCGACTCATTATTAGTATGGTTTTGTGGACAATACTGACCATTTGATATTATGGGTTCGTAGAGGTCAAGAGTATCAAATAGTGGCGTTCTAATAAAAGTGTTGTTCGATTAAAAGATGGCACTCTATTTTTCAACCCTTCTCCTATAATGGCGATCACATAGAGGTGGCGTTCAAATACAGGTTAATGTAAAACCTGTATGTGTTAAACAATGTTAAACAATGTTAAATGCATTGAATGCATTGTTGATTATTTCCCAGTTTTTGTTTTCAATATGTTGATTAAAGAGAATGCTTTCTGATGTACCTCAGAAACATATTTTATATGAACTGTATGTAACGATTCAAGTGTAGCCAAAATTTCCATTTAAAGCTAAAATCTTTTAAAAGTTTTTTCCTTAAAAATCTTTCGCAATTAAAAAGGTTGCGGTGAAGTGTCTCAGTGCAGCTGAGACTTTTATACATAATCGCCATTTGTAAGTTATTTTTACAGTAAAATACTGATATCTGATGAAAGCTATGTTGTATACGTATTGTATATGATCAGGGGTCCTCTACAATGGCTGAGCTAGTTCTGAAATATGAAATATGCTGGTGATTCCATTAGACTCTCCTAAGGCTATAATAAATTGAAGTTGTACAATAAGGTGAGCTTTCAGTTTCCGTTGCTAAACTCTGTGTATAAACCAAGTCTAATGGTCGTCTTGATCAATTTCACAAACAGACCCGGGTTGAGATTGAAACTACAGCTTCGCATCTTTAAGACTTTGATGAAAACACTGAGCAACTTCTCACTTGGAATCTGATTAGCTAAGAGGAGGTACTTGCGGCTTCTTCAGCTAGATAAAGAACCTACAAGGGAGTTCCTGCAGTCTGTTACAGCTCTCACAACAATACAATAACAGTGACATGGCCAACCTCGTGACAACCTCTGCCCTCACAGCATGCACTGCTACACCCACTGTCAGTATTTAGCTGTTAAAGCTTTGACAGAAATATCACTTCCTTTAAGGGCTTGGCTATATAATAAACAGCAGGCACAACTAATCTTTTATAATCATATTACTGGCAGCAATTTGGCAACGAATTAGACGTTTTGGCATGATAGTTTTTCCTCATTTTATTTGGCTTTGATCCCATTCAACTTCAATACCAAGGCTAAATAATCACATTCTCTGCAGCGATCGATCCTAGTATCATATAGTGTGACTTACCTTTACTACTACTTACAAGTCTACCAGTAGTAGTAACATATAGTGTGACCTACTTTTGTTACTATATAGTAGTCTACCAGTAGTAGTAACATATAGTATGACCTACTTTTGTTACTATATAGTAGTCTACCAGTAGTAGTAACATATAGTGTGACCTGCCTTTGTTACTATATAGTAGTCTACCATTAGTAGTAATATATAGTGTGACCTACCTTTGTTACTATATAGGAGTCTACCAGTAGTAGTATCATATAGTATGACCTACCTTTGTTACCATATAGGAGTCTACCAGTAGTAGTATCATACAGTATGACCTACCTTTGTTACTACATACACTGTAGGAGTCTACCAGTAGTAGTATCATACAGTATGACCTACCTTTGTTACTATATAGGAGTCTACCATTAGCAGGTTAAAGTTGATTTGCATTCAATTAATCAATATTTGGAGCTGGCTCTATTACCCTACCTGCCTGTAGGACTTTAGACCAATGACAATAGCACCAAACCCTCTCACTATGGTGAACCTCACCATGAGAAAACTTCCTCAAGTTATTCCATCACTCAGCATACAAAAGATATATAGAGACCTTTTCCTTATAACAACCGTTAATACTGTCTAGTATTTTATCATTCATCTGACCAACAGCCAAGCGCCTCAGGAACGTTGCAAGCAGGTAAATTATATACCTGTATGTGAATGTGAAGTATTCACCTGTTTCTTACAAACATGTACATGTAATTGAGAAAGTTGGTGTCTTACAGAGAACATATCTGAGTATAGGTGTTACCAACAAGTAAAGTACTTCTATATACAGTTTAGTTAACTAGTAAAGAGCGATATAAATGAGTATAGTCATCTTTGTACTTATCTAAGTATTTACTCTTGAGTTTATAAGATCGAGTAACACAGAGATGTGTACTCATCACCAGCTGATATGCCACTTCAATCTTATATTTATGACCGTCCCTAATACAGCTCAGAGAGAATGTCTACCCATCTGAATGTCTTCAATCACATTTATAGTTTAGTTGTAGATAGTTTTATTTAAACTGGTTCATTGGTTCTAGACCTCCTATTTGTTTTTTCAAACAAATATCATGGACGTAGTTACTTTACCGATAATCTTTTGTCTATCAATTAACTTCCCTTGCAGACTTGCCTGTTAGGACAGAAAAAATAATTTGTTTCATATTCTATTAAATTTTCGCAAACAGTCATATTGAAACCGATTGCTCACCATTGATAGGAGGTACTCAAGTAATAAATGACAAGTGTCCTAATTGACTGGATTTATTACAGCCTTGCAAAGAGCAAGTTCCTGTGAAATGTGTATGTTGGCTTGCAGTATTTTTGCTGTACATACATGTAGCTGAGCTGTTTCTTGTGTATATATATAAACTTTCTAGCTGCAAAATAGAGGCAAAAAGAACAAGAGCATACCATTGTTGTTTAGCAAACTTACTCAGCTGACTTGAGCAAAAAGGTTTTGCTAATATTTTTCATGACTTTCAAATGGTAAACAGAAATTGTTCTAAGTGTGTACATTGTTAATCGTGAACCTGTACCTGCAGAGTACCTACTATACCGCACTAAATTGCTATGAACTCTCAAAGTGCTCATAGACTTTTGAAAACATGTGACGGCTTAATGGATATTTATCCATTTTAAACAAGACTGCAAACCTGCTGGAAATATTTGTACTTTTATGACAGTGCTTTCCAAACATCATGTTATTTCTCAAAACCTGCTAGTTATGGTATAAGGATCATCATTGGAGGCTTTAAATTAGTCCCGCCTTTATGTAAGCAAACGATCAACTGGCGATGTAAGGACATACATTTTATATTCCATTTGTTTGTCTTTGAGTAACAACGTTTATTCTCTTGTGAACAAACATGCATAGCTACACACTTGTCAGTGTTTCTCTACTCTTAGTTGCTGCTGCAAGTGCTGATGACTGCATCGACATGAAGAGTTGCTACAACTGTGTAATTATGCCTTCGTGGCTGCCGATTTATCCATGTCGCTGGTGTCCACTAGACAAAAAGTGTCATGCGTTTGGAGCGCTTGACACCAACCCGTGCTCTACTGATGAAAACATAATAAACCGGGTTGATTGTCCACCACAAGTTGATGTTGAAAAAAGCAAGGAAGCAATACCTGCTTACAAACTTTCTCCTGCCAACTCTGTCTCGGAGAAACAAAGGAAGGTCTAAAGTTTGAACTTGATGGTAATATGACGGTGACTATATTATCAAGGTGACAATGTTCACTGATCGTGTCGTGACCTTATTTTAACCTTCACCTGAACCAGGATTTAAACTGTGAGCTATCAGAGAGCAGTGCGTTTGAAGTAGTGTTGAATCTAGTTGATTCGGGATTTTTCGCTTGATCTGACACAAAAACATTTTGATTTTTTCTATCAAATTTCGTAATCCATCATTTGTACGCTATGCACTGTAGCTTAGTTGTTACATCGGCATGTTACATAGGTTTATCTTAAACTAACTATGCCATAGTTAGATGATATATTATAATATTAATAATATATATATAACAGAGTTATATAGATGCTTATGCTGGTTGAGTTGGCGGACAGTAGCAACAGTAGGATTTAGATGGTACCACATACACTATGAACAAACATTTTGTAAATAGAAGACAACTGCTGCAGAATTATCATATAAGCTGGTCTATTTCTATCCTCTGAGGTGATTCAGATATGTGATTTACTGAGTTCTTACTTCTACTACTTTCCTAAAGTACACAAACCATCAACAAGTCTCACACGCTGTAGACATGCAAGTAGGTCACCCAGTATCAGATCAACTATAACAAGTTTGAGTGACTCAAATAGTAGATCACTGAAGGATGTAATGCACGTGGTAGTTATCCAACAAGGGATGATAGCTCCAAAAAAGGAGTTTTTCTTGATTGAAAAAGTTGCAAGGTAAGACCAGCCGTTGACATACTTACTAAGTAACATCTAGTGGCAGAATATGCTTATCCCATAGTTAGGGAACATCGTCATCACGCGTCACGCCAACCTGGCATGGCGCAATATTTTTCCCAACCTTCAGCCATGGCTCCAGAGAGATGGATGGACAAACAGACAGACAGATGAATGGACAGCCAAACATGGTTACTATTATAGTATAGATTGTTGACAAGACATCACAAAAGGTGGATAAATAACATATTGGATTGCTGATGTAACCTATTTCTGGTTAATAATTCCTTTGGTAAAATAGCTTTTCGGGATTCCCTTAAAAAGTTTTGCTATATGACAATTGTCATGGTTTATTATATCAAGATGCCGTATTCTAATATAATAATTTAATAGCAACTGTTTATGCATGTACAATGGGGTGCAGCAAAACCCCTTCAGTGATAAGTACAACAATGAGGTGTAAGTAGATTTACTATAATAATGGCAAGCATAGACATGGATACTCATACTACTTCAGGGAGTTGATAAAGACTACTAAGGTGTGAAATCTAAGGAAGCTAATTATATACAGTACGAGCACCAAGCTCAGCACTGCAAAAGATTTATTGTATTCTTAGCTCAAATTGCTATACAGCCGTCACCACAACAATCCATAAAGACGTTCTTTGGAAGCAACTGTCCTTAACGGAAGCGAAGGCACTTTATTGAGATTCTACTCAGGTGGATCGTGAGGTAGTTATGTAAAAAATGAAAGTTCTTAGATTGTTGATTTAGCTTGGCATTGCTTGGAGTGAGCTTGTTTTTCATATAAAACAAGCAATAGGTAGCGCGTCGAGTTCTGTTAGTATCCTCTTACAACTCTTTCCTCCTGTGAGAATATTTTTAAAGTGAAAGAACACCGATTTTATTGTAGTCCAAATTATTCTACAACTTTGGATGGCAGTTGATTATATCAAGTGGTAGAGTGTTGCTCTATTATGCTGAATGTACTGAGTTCAAGACCTGTACAGAGCAATATTTTATATGCACTTTAATAACTTCCTAGATTATTTTTTCAGGTCGACAGTTTCAAGCAAGTTCAGAGTTTTATAAATATGTGTGGTATTTGGTGATATCAACGTCGCCATGTTTATGCCTTAAGCCTCGACTATTGCTGAAACGTTCCATTTATTCTACATTATCTAATAGTAATAATAACAATTGATCATCTAGTAATAATAAAAACCTTTGTGCAAGAATTGTGCAATAGCTGTGTTAAAGTTTTATTGTTTCAAAGTTTTTTTTTTTAAATATAAAAAGGCTTGGTTTTTTTCAATGTGCTCCTAAGCATGACTTTCTTATTACCACCATTGCATGTACATGTAAATAATTTTTATCTTGTTATTGTTAATTTTTCCTTACGAATATGTTTCATAGATTTAAAAAATCAAGGTGGTCATTTGAATGAAAAATCTGCTTTAATAAAAAACTTAATAAACTTATCAAACTCCGTATAAAGTACGAGCCTGTCAGCCCTTGGTAGAGTCAAACTATCTATGATTGTCCACTGTGTGATAAACACTTTATAAATACAACATCAGCAACACTGTTCAGCTCTAAGGACTTCCTCTAATGACTACTGTACAGTGTGTATCCTTTGGTGTGATCATACTGACATATGCACCAATACAAGCACTGAGTGAGGGATTGACACACTTAGCAGGTGCTGTGATGAGAAGAGTACAAAGCAGAACTTGTGGGTATTTGTGAAGAACATTTCAGCTCTGCTCGTGACTTATTTTTCAACGAGTCAGCAAATGAACTATTTTAGTGTTAAAAGTTGCAAGAAATGATAAGCCTACCACTATGGAAATAGACTAAGGAGATAGTTAAATACAGTCTTAAAACCACAGCTTTATTGGGCAGTATATATTGGAGCAAGAAGAAATGAACATGCTCAACTGACCACCACTGGCTTGTAAACAATTTTTAGCAAATTTAAACCAATTTTTCATGAACTGGCCACAAATGTCTCAGTACTGAACATGCTGGTCTCAGTACTAAACATGCTGGTCTCAGTACTGAACATGCTGGTCTCAGTACTGAACATGCTGGTCTCAATACTGAACACGCTTGTCTCAGTACTGAACATGCTTGTCTCAGTGCTGGACATGCTGGTCTCAGTACTGAACATGCTGGTCTCAGTACTGAACATGCTGGTCTCAGTACTGAACATGCTGGTCACAGTACTGAACATGCTGGTCTCAACACTAAACATGCTGGTCTCAGTACTGAACATGCTTGTCTCAATACTGAACATGCTGGTCTCAGTACTGAACATGCTTGTCTCAATACTGAACATGCTGGTCTCAATGGTTTGTGTTGATTAAACTATTTCTTAGGTCTTTGCTATTTTTTTATATTTTTCCTCAAGCAAACGCGATAGATAATATAGCATACGACTGCGTGCTCTCTTGTTTTTTGAAAGTATTATATTATGTAACTTGATGAACAACAAAAAATTCTGAATGTGTTCATAGCAAATCAGCGAACGATGTTGTTAGCAAATTTGTGAAGAAGTTCAGTGAATAAGCTAAGAATGTACATGTATCATAAACAACTGAATATGGCCAACAATGGTAAAGAAAATTAAGAGTTGTCTTTTTTGTAAAAAAAAATGAGCAGACAACTTGTTAGGTTATAAATACAGTAGTTGACTCTTAATTAATAAATAAACAATAAATCAGCTTGTTCATTTTTTAAACAAGTTTTACTTTTCATAGTATTTCTATGGTTTTCTGTTGTTGATTCATTTCCTACAATTCTCAAATCTTGACCAAAAATACAGATAATAATTAGCCTTAGTTCACTATTAATACGATTTAAACTGGCACACAAATGTAAAACTCTAAATAATTAAAGGCCATTAAGTATTTTGTTACGTCACATAATCAGTTGGAGGTTTCTGTTTATATGACAGTGATAGTTATCAGCTGTCTGTTTTAAATAAAACGACTCTCAACGAGCACCTGAAGTGTTGCAGCAGGTACAATTTATAGAAGGGAAAGTATTTAGTAGCCTCTGATTTGCTAACTAGACTTTTGCACTTTAGGCTTTTGTACATTTTTGCATTTAATAGAACAACAAGTAACTTCCTGATTTCCAGTCCTCTAGGTTACATCATCATTAAATATTTAGATTTGTAGATATCATATTCTTGAGGGTGATAGGAAACAGCTTTAGGTTGACATATCTGCATCTTGAAACTGTCTTACTGCTGTAAAGATGTTTGCTGTGCAAGTTTAAGCAAGAGCAATCAGTATTATTGTTACAAAGCACTTCAAGCCAGCTACTAGTTTCCTGGTTAAACCACACATTCAAAACACTTCACAAGGAATGAGCCTGTACTATGTTTTCAGCAAGCTATGTCATATACATAGAGACGTATGCAAGACATAGAGTTATTTCAATTGCAAAGCTCCACAGCTCTTCTATCAATGTTATTACTGTTTTCTACCAGCTACTTCATCTTCTGATGATGATTACAAACAAAAGTTGAATGTTGCTGTAGACCAGCCATATACGTAAACTACAGATCAGTGGCATATACCAGTTTGTTTCTCACATGAGTTGACCCTCTTGTAGTGCATCTGTTTAAGGCAAACCATGTGAGAGCTTGCAGTAAGCGTGTTTTGACAAAAAGTTTTACAGCATGCTAAGTGAGCCACATAGCAGTGATATTGACACCGTGTTTCATATTCTACACCAGAAACGAATTCTCAACTGTTATTAGAGTGTTATATGTAGAATATTAGCTATGAAGCTGTGGTAAAATTAAAAAGTCGGTTAAAACAAAAATAAAGATAATCATGGGTAATGGGCATGTTGAGTTTAGCATCACAATAGATCTGTCAGATTGTTAAAGTTAACAATGAAATCAAATCTTATCAGTTTTTCAGTGCACTAGTCTGTCCTTCAACATCAACCTCATATGTATATTTCCTAGCTGCTCTTTAAATAGCCTAGTTTTGGGTGTCACGTTACACCAGGCAACATGATGTAATGTGGTGTTAGAACGAGCAGCAACGCTCTTCGCCATGCTATCTTGTTTGAAGATTCTAGGTACCTCGAACAAATCTTCTTAAAGATGACGAGTAAAATTAGTTTTTTTTATCAACGCAAGCTTTCGGATTTTTTGAAATTACATTTCATAATATTTAGTATATGCAACTGTCTATGACATATCGACAATGTGCAAGAAATTCCGCTTTTTACTTTTCATATTCCAAAGTGTTAATCTGGGACCCGTGTGATTTTCACAGAGTCTTTTATCTATAAATATAGTTATGTCTACAGTATGTTAAGTTTGACTGTATTTAACTAACTTCATTATTACTATTTATTTGTTGTTCTAAGTATAGTATTTACACATTAAATTCTGAATTGTAGAATAACTCCACTAAAATGTAATCTAATTGTCAAAGACAATATTTGCAAAATAAAATATGACACTTCTCAGCAGCAAAACAACAAAACATAACATTTCACATTAACAACTCACATACATGTACTACATCTATCATAAAACCTTTATATGAACGCCATGACATTCTATTTTTCAACTCTTTCCTTAGATGGCGCTTTATTAAAGGTGACCTTCAAATTAAGCGTGGCGTTGTATTTTTCAAACATCAGAATATTGAAAAAATAAATTTCAATTCCCTTTCACAAGCAAATCGATTGTCGCCTATATTTTAGATTCTGCTTCAGGCGGTGCTACATTAACCCTTTTAAACGCAAGAAATCTGCTAACTTACTTCCAACTTGTTGTAGGTTTTTAAATAAATATGCCCTGGAAAGCTGGTACATCTCTGTACCAGGTGATATCTATTGTTTGCAATTGACCTTCTAGGATCTTGTAGCTTGCATCACAACTTGTTGGAGCTTTCAAGGTTTTATTCATTTTAATTTTTAAAAAATATTTTTATTTTCATTATTTATGTTATTATATTTTCATATTTAACAAGGTTGCATAAAAGCTCATTGCAACCATAGATATGTTTGCTACAGTTTGCAGCCAAAACAGGCTTTTTATGTGCAATAGAAAAGGAGTTACCAGCATCAATCTATTGTAAGCTGAGGTTAGATTACCAAAATTATGTTATCAAATAATATACTATAAATTTTCAAATTAATAAATTATAGAATAATAATCTAGCAAATGCTACAAATATATATTCAAGAATAAGTGACATAAATAAACCATGTTTATGATACACTCAGAAACAAAATTTAACATTTTTAAACCAAAAATATTAGCATCTTTTGCTCAGCCAGTTGCGTTCTGATTGTTGCCTCCGCTTGAAACCATTTTATATTCTTCTGGCTGTTAAATGCTCCCACAGTTCCCTCTGACTTCAACTCCTCTTTAGCACAGCTGAACTAGTCGATATTAGTGTTCCAAACAATTTTGTAGCTGAGCAAAACTTTTACACGATTTACATTTTTAACTTTGGAACACACGTATAGACTTCAACTAAAAAGAAACTGCGTGTAATCAAAATACCCTCCAAATGTTAGCCTTGAACTAGGTAGCAGCAAAGATTCCATCGTAAATGTGAAAACCTTTTTATATACATCAAAGTATCAAAACTGTGTTAAACAAGAGACTACTATTAGCCTGATACAGTTAATAATTATTTCTATTGCGTTGTATTCAAAGTTTCATCGAAAAACCATAAAGACTTGGAGTTGGAAAATGGACTTCGATACGAACAGGAACAAGGAACAAATGAATTGTTATTGATGTAATCGAGTCATTATTAGTACGGTTTTGTGGACACTTTTCTACTGATCATTTGATATTATGGGTTCGTAGAGATCAAGAGTATCAAATAGTGGCGTTCAAATAGAAGCGTTGTTCGATTAAAAGGTGGCGCTCTATTTTTCAACCATTTTCCTATAATGGCGATCACATAGAGGTGGCGTTCAAATACAAGTTTTACATTATGCATCGAATGCATTGTTTATTATTTCCCAGTTTTTGTTTTCAATATGTTGATTAAAGAGAATGCTTCCTGATGTATCTCAGAAACATATTGCATATGAACTGTCTGTAACGATTCAAGTGTAGCCAAAATTTCCCTTTAAAGCTAAAATCTTTTAAAAGTTTTTTTTTCCTTAAAAATCTTTCGCAATTAAAAAGGTTGCGGTGAAGTGTTTCAGTGCAGTAGCTGAAACTTTTTAACATAATCGCCATTTGTAAGTTATTTTTACAGTAAAATACCGATATCTGATGAAAGCTATGTTGTATACGTATTGTATATGATCAGAGGTCCCCTACAATGGCTGGGCTAGTTCTGAAATATGAAATATGCTGGTGATTCCATTAGACTCTTCTAAGGCTATATTACCATAGAGTTGTACAATAAGGTGAGCTTTCAGTTTCCGTTGCTAAACTCTGTATATTAAATGAGTCTATTGGTTGTCTTGATCAATTTCACAAACAGACCCGGGTTGATATTTAAGCTACAGCTTCGCATCTCTAAGACTTGAATGAAAACACTGAGCAACTTCTCACTTGGAATCTGATTAGCTAAGAGGATGTAGTTGCGGCTTCTTCAGCTAGATAAAGAACCTACAAGGGGGTGCCTGCAGTCTGTTACAGCTCTCACAACAATTATACTAACAGTGACATGGCCAACCTCGTGACAACCTCTGCCCTCACAGCATGCACTGCTGCACCCACTGTCGGTATTTAGCTGTGAAAGCCTTGACAAAAATATCACTTCCTTTAAGGGCTTGGCTATATTATAAACAGCAGACACGACTAATCTTTTGTAATCATATTACTGGCAGCAATTTGGCAACGAATTAGACGTTTTGGCATGATAGTTTTTCCTCATTTTATTTGGCTTTGATCCCATTCAACTTCAATACCAAGGCTAAATAATCACATTCTCTGCAGCGATCAATCCTAGTATGCATATAGTGTGACCTACCTTTACTACTACGTGCGAGTCTACCAGTAGTAGTATGCATATAGTGAGATCTACCTTTGTTACTATATAGAAGTCTACCAGTGTAGTAGTAACATATAGTGTGACCTACCTTTGTTACTATAATTATAGGAGTCTACCAGTAGTAGTAGCATATAGTATGACCTATCTTTGTTACTATATAGGAGTCTACCACTAGCAGGTTAAAGTTGATCTGCATTTAATTTGTCCATATTTGGAGTTGGCTCTATAACCCTACCTGCCTGTAGGACCTTAGACCATGGCAATAGCACCAAACCCTCTCACTATGATAAACCTCACCATGAGAAAACTTCTTCAAGTTATTCCATCACTCAGCATACAAGAGATATATAGAGACCTTTTCCTTATAACAACCGTTAATACTGTCTAGTATTTTATCATTTATCTGAGCAACAACCAAGTGCCTCAAGAACGTTGCATGCAAGTAAATTATATACCTGTATGTGAATGTGAAGTATTCACTTGTATCTTACATACATGTACATGTAATTGAGAAATAGCGAGGAAGCTGGAATCCTACAAAGAACACATGTGAGTATAGGTATTACCAACAAGTAAAGTACTTCTATATACAGTTTAGTTAACTAGTAAAGAGCGATATAAATGAGTATAGTCATCTTTGTACTTATCTAAGTATTTACTCTTGAGTTTATAAGATCGAGTAACACAAAGATGTGTACTCATCACTAGCTGATATGCCACCTCAATCCTCTTTTATGACCGTCCCTAATACAGCTCAGAGAGAATGTCTACCCATCTGAATGTCTTCAATTACATTTATAGTTAAGTTGTAGATAGTTTTATTTAAACTGGTTCATTGGTTCTAGAACTCCTATTTGTTTTGTCAAACAAATATCATGGACGTAGCTACTTTACCGATAATCTTTTGTGTATCAATTAACTTCTGTTGCAGACTTGCCGGTTGGGACAGAAAAAATATTTTTATTTCATATACTATTTTATTAAATTTTTGCAAACAACCATATTAAAACAGATTGCTCACCATTGATAGGAGGTACTCAAGAAATAAATGACAAGTGTCCCAATTGACTGGAGTTATCACAGCCTTGCAAAGAGCAAGTTCCTGTGAAATGTGTATGTTGGCTTGCAGTACTTTTGCTGTACATATATGTAGCTGAGCTGTTTCTTGTGTATATAAAAACTCTTTAGCTGCAAAATAGAGGCGAAAAGAACAAGAGTGGCATAGCATTGTTGTTTAGCAAACTTACTCAGCTGACTTGAGCAAAAGGGTTTTGCTGAAACATTTTTCATGACTTTCAAATGGTAAACAAAAATTGGTGCAAGTGTGTACATTGTTAATCATGAACCTGTACCTGCAGAGTACCTGCATAACTGCACTAAATTGCTGAGAACTCTCAAAGTGCTCATAGACTTTTGAAAACATGTGACACTTAATGGATGTTTATCCATTTTAAACAAGACTGCTGCAAATATTTGTACTTCTATGACAATGTCTTCCAAACATCATGTTATTTCTCAAGACATGCTAGTTATGGTATAAGGAATGTCATTGGAGGTTTCAAATTAGTCCCGCCTTTATGTAAGCAAACGATCAGCTGGCGATGTAAAGATGTACATTTTATATTCCATCTGTTTGTCTTTGAGTGATGACGCTTATTCTCTCGTGAACAAACATGCATAGCTACACACTTGTCAGTGTTTCTCTAATCTTAGTTGCTGCTGCAAGTGCTGATGACTGCATCGACATGAATCGGCACCCATGAAGGCATAATTACACAGTTGTAGCAACTGTGTAATTATGCCTTCATGGGTGCCGATTTATCAATGTCGCTGGTGTCCACTAGACAAAAAGTGTCATGCGTTTGGAGCGCTTGACACCAATCCTTGCTCTACTGATGAGAACATAATAAACCGGGCTGATTGTCCACCACAAGTTGATGTTGACGAAAGCAAGGAAGCAGTACCTGCTTACAAACTTTCTCTTGCCTACTCTGTCTCGGAGAAGCAAAGGAAGGTCTAAAGTTTGAACGCGATGGTAATATGAAGGTGACTATATTATCAAGGTGACAATTTTCACTGATCGTGTCGTGACCTTATTTTAACCTTCACCTGAACCGGGATTTAAACTTTGAGCTACAGAGAGCAGTGCGTTTGAAGTAGTGCTGAATCTACTTGATTTGGGATTTTTTGCTTGATGTGACACAAAACACATTTTTATTTTTTATATCAAACCTCGTAATCCATCATTTGTACGCTATGCACTGTAGCTTAGTTGTTACATCGGCATGTTACATAAGTTTCTCTTAAACTAACTATGCCATAGATAGATGGTTTATTATAATGTTAATAATATATATGTAACAGTGTTATATACATGCTTATGCTGGTTGAGTGGCGGACAGTAGCAACAGTAGGATTTAGATGGTACCACATACATTATGAACAAACATTTTGTAAAGAGAAGACAACTGCTGCAGAATTATCATATCATGCTGGTCTATTTCTATCCTCTGAGGTGATTCAGATATGTGATTTACTGAGTTCTTATTTCTACTACTTTCCTAAAGTACACATACCATCAGCAAGTCTCACACGCTGTAGATATGCAAGTAGGTCACCCAGTATCAGATCAACTATAACAGGTTTGAGTGACTCAAATAGTAGATCACTGAAGGATGTAATGCACGTGGTAGTTATCTAACAAGTAATGATAACTCCAAAAGAAAAGTTTTTCTTGATTGAAAAAGTTGCAAGGTAAGACCAGCCGTTGACATACTTACTAAGTAACATCTAGTGGCAGAATATGCTTATCCCACAGTTAGGGAACATCGTCATCACACATCACGTCAACCTGGCATGGCGCAATATTTTTCCCAACCTTCAGCCATGGCTCCAGAGAGATGGATGGACAGACAGACGGATAGACAGACAGATGGACAGCCAAACATGGTTACTATTATAGTATAGATTGTTGACAAAACATCAAAGAAGGCGGATAAATAACATATTGGATTGCTGCTGTAACCTATTTCTGGTTAATAATTCCTTTGGTAAAATAGTTTTTCGGGATTTCCTTAAAGGTTGACTTGCAATAAAATTCACATTACAGTTACTTGGTATCAAAAGATTCACCATGTCTTACTCTGTTGTGTTGTAGGTGCCAAATATGTGGAAATGTGATTACAAGCTCTTAAAAACTCAAAAACGAAAAGCCGCAGTAGATTGGAATCTCTTTATTTCGATGACGTAGCCATGAAATTTGGTTATTGTCTTGTCACGTGATGTTCTCACGTGAATTAAAAGGCCAATAAAAAGCTCGATAAAAAACTTATCGTAGCATTAGTTTATGACAAACACTTCAGGTTTTACCGAAGTCCCGTATCAAATATAGACGCTCGCTAGTTTACAGTTTTTGTTTCGGCATTATTCACTCGTCAAGTCTTAATCTGATCACGTGACCCAATACTTCGCAAATAATTTTTGCAACACTGTTCGATTATCACAGGTAACCAACAGGCTCATCATAATTATCAGACAATGATATGTACTCCTACGAGGTAAGGTTAAAAAGTTTAACAATTTTTTACGGTATGTTATAAGATATCAGTGCTAAAAGTGATAGCATTACAATGGCGATAAAACAGACGCGTAAGAACAATAGACATGGTTTTTATTGCATGCGTGAAGTATATTTGTGAAAATATTTTGACGAATAAGGTTGCATGAATGTGTAAACCAAAACCATCTACCACAACTACGTCACATTTGAGCCGTTTTGGAAAGCGAATCCAAACTACGGCGGTCTCGTGTGGCTGCGATTAACTGTTCGTTTTTGAGCTTTTAAGAGCTTGTAATCACATTTCCACATTTTTGGCACCTACAACACAACAGAGTAAGACATGGTGAATCTTTTGATACCAAATAACTGTAATGTGAATTTTATTGCAAGTCAACCTTTAAAAATTTTGCTATATGACAATTGTCATGTTTTATTATATCAAGATGCCGTATTCTAATATAATAATTTAATAGCAACTGTTTATGCATGTACAGTGAGGCGCAGCAAAACACCTTCAGTGATAAGTACAACAATGAGGTGTAAGTAGATTTACTATAATAATGGCAAGCATAGACATGGATACTCATACTACTTCAGGGAGTTGATAAAGACTACTAAGGTGTGAAATCTAAGGAAGCTAATCATATACAGTATGAGCACTAAGCTCAGCACTGCAAAAGATTTATTGTATTCTTAGCTCAAATTGCTACACGGCCGTCACCACAACAATCCATAAAGACGTTCTTTGAAAGCAACTGTCCTTAACGGAAGCGAAGGCACTTTATTGAGTTTCTACTCAGGTGGATCGTGAGGCAGTTATGTGGAAAATGAAAGTTCTAAGAATGTCGATTTAGCTTGGTATTGCTTGGAGTGAGCTTGTTTTTTCATATAAAACAAGCAATAGGTAGTGCGTCGAGTTCTGTCAGTATCCTCTTATAACTTTTTCCTCCTGTGAGAATATTTTTAAAGTGACGGAACACCACTCCTATTGTAGTCCAGATTTTTCTATAACTTTGGATGGCAGTTGATTACCTCAAGTGGTAGAGTGTTGGTCTATTAAGCTGAATGTCCTGAGTTCAAGACCTGTACAGAGCAATATTTTATATGCACTTTAATAACTTCCTAGATTATTTCTTCAGGTCGACAGTTTCAAGCAAGTTCAGAGTTTTATAAATATGTGTGGTATTTGGTGATATCAACGTCGCCATGTTTATGCCTTAAGCCTTGACTATTGCTGAAACGTTCCATTTATTCTACATTATCTAATAGTAATAATAACAGTTGATCATCTAATAATAATAAAAACCTTTGTGCAATAATTGTGCAATAGCTGTGTTAAAGTTTTATTGTTTCAAAGCTTTTTTTTTAAATATAAAAAGGCTTGGTTTTTTTCAATGTGCTCCTAAGCATCACTTTCTTATTATCACCATTGCATGTACATGTAAATAATTTTTATCTTGTTATTGTTAATTTTTCCTTACGAATATGTTTCATAGATTTAAAAAATCAAGGTGGTCATTTGAATGAAAAATCTGCTTTAATGAAAAACTTAATAAACTTATCAAACTCCATGTGGAAAGTCCAACCTATCAGCCCTCGGTAGAGTCAAACTATCTATGATTGTCCACTGTGTGATCAACACTTTATAAATACAACATCAGCAACACTGTTCAGCTCTAAGGACTTCCTCTAATGACTACTGTACAGTGTATATCCTTTGGTGTGATCATACTGACATATGCACCAATACAAGCACTGAGTGAGGGATTGACACACTTAGCAGGTGCTGTGATGACAAGAGTACAAAGCAGAACTTGTGGGTATTTGTGAAGAACATTTAAGCACTGCTCATGACTTATTTTTCAACGAGTCAACAAATTAACTATTTTAGTGTTAAAAGTTGCAAGAAATGATAAGCCTACCGTTATGGAAATAGACTAAGGGGATAGTTAAATACAGTCTTAAAACCACAGCTTTATTGGGCAGTATATATTGGAGCAAAAAAAATAAACATGCTCAACTGACCACCACTGGCTTGTAAACAATTTTTAGCAAATTTATACCAATTTTTCATGAACTGGCCACAAATGTCTCAGTACTGAACATGCTGGTCTCAGTACTAAACATGCTGGTCTCAGTACTGAACACGCTGGTCTCAGTACTGAACATGCTTGTCTCAATGCTGAACATGCTGGTCTCAATGGTTTGTGTTGATTAAACTACTTCTTAGGTCCTTGCTATTTTTTTATATTTTTCCTCAAGCAAACACGATAGATAATATAGCATACGACTGCGTGCTCTCTTGTTTTTTGAAAGTATTATATTATGTAACTTGATGAACAACAAAAAATTCTGGATGTGTTCATAGTAAATCAGCGCATGATGTTGTTAGCAAATTTATGAAGCAGTTCAGTGAATAAGCTAAAAATATACATGTATCATAAACAACTGAATATGGCCAACAATGGTAAAGAAAATTAAGAGTTGTCTTTTTTGTAAAAAAAATGAGCAGACAACTTGTTAGGTAATAAATACAGTAGTTGACTCTTAATTATAAATAAACAATAAATCAGCTTGTTCATTTTTTAAACAAGTTATACTTTTCATAGTATTTCTATGGTTTTCTGCTGTTGATTCATTTTCTACAATTCTCAAATCTTGACCAAAAATACAGATAATAATAAGCCTTATAGTTTCATATTAATATGATTTAAACTGGCACAAAAATGTAAAACTCTAAATAATTAAAGGCCATTAAGTATTTTGTTACGTCACATAATCAGTTGGAGGTTTCTGTTTATATGACACGGATAGTTATCAGCTTTCTGTTTTAAATAAAACGACTCTCAACGAGCACCTGAAGTGTTGCAGCAGGTACGATATTTAGAAGTGAAAGTATTTAGTAGCCTCTGATTTGCTAACTAGACTTTTTCACTTTACGCTTTTGTACATTTTTGCATTCAATAGAATAACAGCAGAGAACTAACTTCCTTGTTTCCATTCCTCTAGGTTACATCATCATTAAATATTTAGATTTGTAGATGTCATATTCTTGGGGGTGATAGGAAACAGCTTTAGGTTGACATATCTGCATCTTGAAACTGTCTTACTGCTGTAAAGATGTTTGCTGTGCAAGTTTAAGCAAGAGCAATCAGTATTATTGTTACAAAGCACTTCAGGCCAGCTACTAGTTTCCTGGTTAAACCACAAATTCAAAACACTTTACAAGGAATGAGCCTGTACTATGTCTTCAGCAAGCTATGTCATATACATAGAGACGTATGCAAGACATAGAGTTATTCCAATTGCAAAGCTCCACAGCTCTGCTATCAATGTTATTACTGTTTTCTACCAGCTACTTCATCTTCTGATGATGATTACAAACAAAAGTTGAATGTTGCTGTAGACCAGCCATATATGTAAACTAGGATCAGTTTACACAGACCAGCCGTATACGTAAACTACAGATCAGTGGCATATACCAGTTTGTTTCTCACATGAACTGATCCTCTTGTAGTGCATCTGTTTAAGGCAAACCAGGTGAGAGCTCGCAGTAAGCATGTTTTGATAAAAATTTTTACAGCATGCTAAGTGGGCCACGTAGCAGTGATATTGACACCGTGTTTCATATTCTAAACCAGAAACGAATTCTAAACTGTTATTAGAGTGTTATATGTAGAATATTAGCTATGAAGCTGTGGTAAAATCAAAAAGTCGGTTAAAAAAAAAGATAATCATGGATAATGGGCATGTTGAGTTTAACATCACAATAGATCTATAAGATCGTTAAAGTTAACAATGGAATCGAATCTTGTCAGTTTTTCAGTGCACTAGCCTGTCCCTCAACATCAACCTCATATGTATATTTCCTAGCTGCTCTTTAAATGGCCTAGTTTTGGGTGTCACATTACACCAGGCAACATGATGTAATGTGGGGTTGGAATGAGCAGCATCCGCTCTTCGCCATGCTATCTTGTTTGAGGATTCCAGGTACCTCGAACAGATCTTTTTAAAGATGACGAGTAAAATTAGTTTTTTTTTATCAATGCAAGCTTTCGGATTTTTTGAAATTACATTTCATAATATTTAGTATATGCAACAGTCTATGACATATCGACAATGTGCAAGAAACTCCGCTTTTTACTTTTTATATTCCAAAGTGTGAATCTGGGACCCGTTTGGCTGTCACAGTCTTTTATTTATAAATATAGTTGTCTACAGTATGTTAAGTTTGACTATGACATATCGACAATGTGCAAGAAATTCCGCTTTTTACTTTTCATATTCCAGTGTGAATCTGGGACCCGTGTGACTGTCACAGTCTTTTATCTATAAATATAGTTATGTTTACAGTATGTTAAGTTTGACTGTATTTAACTAACTTCATTATTACTCTTTATTTGTTGTTCTAAGTATAGTATTTACACATTAAATTCTGAATTGTAGAATAACTCCACTAGAATGTAATCTAATTGTCAAAGACAATATTTGCAAAATAAAATATGACACTTCTCAGCAGCAAAACAACAAAATGTAACATTTCACATTTACAGCTCACATACATGTACTACATTTATCGTAAAACCTTTGTATGAACGCGATGACATTCTATTTTTCAACTTTTCTTTTAGATGGCGCTTTATTAGAGGTGACCTTCAAATTAAGGGTGGCGTTGTATTTTTCAAACACCTCATCAGAATATTGAAAAGATAAATTTCAATTCCCTTTCACAAGCAAATCGAATGTCGCCTATATTTTATGTTTGCTACAGTTTGCAGCCAAAACAGGCTTTTTATGTGCAATAGAAAAGGAGTTACGAGCATCAATCTATTGTAAGCTGAGGTTAGATTACCAAAATTATGTTATCAACAAATATACTATAAATTTTCAAATTTATAGATTATAGAATAATAATCTAGCAAATGCTACAAATATATATTCAAGAACAAGTGACATAAATAAACCATGTTTATGATACATTCAGAAACAAAAATTAACATTTTTAAACCAAAAATATTAGCATCATTTGCTCAGCCAGTTGCGTTCTGATTGTTTCCTCTGCTTGAAACCATTTTATATTCTTCTGGCTGTTCAGTACTCCCACAGTTCCCTCTGACTTCAACTCTTCTTTAGCACAGCTGAACTAGTCGATATTACTCTCCATACAATTTTTAGCTAAGCAAAACTTTTACACGATTTACATTTTTAACTTTGGAACACACGTATAGACTTCAACTAAAGAGAAACTGCGTGTAATCAAAATACCCTCCAAATGTTAGCCTTGAACTAGGTAGCAGCAAAGATTCCATCGTAAATGTGAAAACCTTTTTATATACATCAAAGTATCAAAACTGTGTTAAACAAGGGACTACTATTAGCCTGATACAGTTAATAATTATTTCTATTGCGTTGTATTCAAAGTTTCATCGAAAAACCATAAAGACTTGGAGTTGGAAAATGGACTTCGATACGAACAGGAACAAGGAACAAATTAATTGATATTGATGTGATCGACTCATTATTAGTATGGTTTTGTGGACAATACTGACCATTTGATATTATGGGTTCGTAGAGGTCAAGAGTATCAAATAGTGGCGTTCTAATAGAAGTGTTGTTCGATTAAAAGATGGCACTCTTTTTTTCAACCCTTCTCCTATAATGGCGATCACATAGAGGTGGCGTTCAAATACAGGTTAATGTAAAACCTGTATGTGTTAAACAATGTTAAACAATGTTAAATGCATTGAATGCATTGTTGATTATTTCCCAGTTTTTGTTTTCAATATGTTGATTAAAGAGAATGCTTTCTGATGTACCTCAGAAACATATTGTATATGAACTGTATGTAACGATTCAAGTGTAGCCAAAATTTCCCTTTAAAGCTAAAATCTTTTAAAAGTTTTTTCCTTAAAAATCTTTTGCAATTAAAAAGGTTGCGGTGAAGTGTCTCAGTGCAGCTGAGACTTTTATACATAATCGCCATTTGTAAGTTATTTTTACAGTAAAATACTGATATCTGATGAAAGCTATGTTGTATACGTATTGTATATGATCAGGGGTCCCCTACAATGGCTGAGCTAGTTCTGAAATATGAAATATGCTGGTGATTCCATTAGACTCTCCTAAGGCTATAATAAATTGAAGTTGTACAATAAGGTGAGCTTTCAGTTTCCGTTGCTAAACTCTGTGTATAAACCGAGTCTAATGGTCGTCTTGATCAATTTCACAAACAGACCCGGGTTGAGATTGAAACTACAGCTTCGCATCTTTAAGACTTTGATGAAAACACTGAGCAACTTCTCACTTGGAATCTGATTAGCTAAGAGGAGGTACTTGCGGCTTCTTCAGCTAGATAAAGAACCTACAAGGGAGTTCCTGCAGTCTGTTACAGCTCTCACAACAATACAATAACAGTGACATGGCCAACCTCGTGACAACCTCTGCCCTCACAGCATGCACTGCTACACCCACTGTCAGTATTTAGCTGTTAAAGCTTTGACAGAAATATCACTTCCTTTAAGGGCTTGGCTATATAATAAACAGCAGGCACAACTAATCTTTTATAATCATATTACTGGCAGCAATTTGGCAACGAATTAGACGTTTTGGCATGATAGTTTTTCCTCATTTTATTTGGCTTTGATCCCATTCAACTTCAATACCAAGGCTAAATAATCACATTCTCTGCAGCGATCGATCCTAGTATCATATAGTGTGACTTACCTTTACTACTACTTACAAGTCTACCAGTAGTAGTAACATATAGTGTGACCTACCTTTGTTACTATATAGTAGTCTACCAGTAGTAGTAACATATAGTATGACCTACTTTTGTTACTATATAGTAGTCTACCAGTAGTAGTAACATATAGTGTGACCTGCCTTTGTTACTATATAGTAGTCTACCATTAGTAGTAATATATAGTGTGACCTACCTTTGTTACTATATAGGAGTCTACCAGTAGTATTATCATATAGTATGACCTACCTTTGTTACCATATAGGAGTCTACCAGTAGTAGTATCATACAGTATGACCTACCTTTGTTACTA
The DNA here is from genome assembly GCF_963576615.1 of Watersipora subatra. Classification (NCBI taxonomy): domain Eukaryota; kingdom Metazoa; phylum Bryozoa; class Gymnolaemata; order Cheilostomatida; family Watersiporidae; genus Watersipora; species Watersipora subatra. The sequence goes on along the minus strand of NC_088708.1, from coordinate 11,756,022 downwards.
CATACACTGTAGGAGTCTACCAGTAGTAGTATCATACAGTATGACCTACCTTTGTTACTATATAGGAGTCTACCATTAGCAGGTTAAAGTTGATTTGCATTCAATTAATCAATATTTGGAGCTGGCTCTATTACCCTACCTGCCTGTAGGACTTTAGACCAATGACAATAGCACCAAACCCTCTCACTATGGTGAACCTCACCATGAGAAAACTTCCTCAAGTTATTCCATCACTCAGCATACAAGAGATATATAGAGACCTTTTCCTTATAACAACCGTTAATACTGTCTAGTATTTTATCATTCATTTGAGCAACAGCCAAGCGCCTCAGGAACGTTGCAAGCAGGTAAATTATATACCTGTATGTGAATGTGAAGTATTCACCTGTTTCTTACAAACATGTACATGTAATTGAGAAAGTTGGTGTCTTACAGAGAACATATCTGAGTATAGGTGTTACCAACAAGTAAAGTACTTCTATATACAGTTTAGTTAACTAGTAAAGAGCGATATAAATGAGTATAGTCATCTTTGTACTTATCTAAGTATTTACTCTTGAGTTTATAAGATCGAGTAACACAGAGATGTGTACTCATCACCAGCTGATATGCCACTTCAATCTCATATTTATGACCGTCCCTAATACAGCTCAGAGAGAATGTCTACCCATCTGAATGTCTTCAATCACATTTATAGTTTAGTTGTAGATAGTTTTATTTAAACTGGTTCATTGGTTCTAGACCTCCTATTTGTTTTTTCAAACAAATATCATGGACGTAGTTACTTTACCAATAATCTTTTGTCTATCAATTAACTTCCCTTGCAGACTTGCCTGTTCGGACAGAAAAAATATTTTGTTTCATATTCTATTAAATTTTCGCAAACAGTCATATTGAAACCGATTGCTCACCATTGATAGGAGGTACTCAAGTAATAAATGACAAGTGTCCTAATTGACTGGATTTATTACAGCCTTGCAAAGAGCAAGTTCCTGTGAAATGTGTATGTTGGCTTGCAGTATTTTTGCTGTACATACATGTAGCTGAGCTGTTTCTTGTGTATATATATAAACTTTCTAGCTGCAAAATAGAGGCAAAAAGAACAAGAGCATACCATTGTTGTTTAGCAAACTTACTCAGCTGACTTGAGCAAAAAGGTTTTGCTAATATTTTTCATGACTTTCACAAGGTAAACAGAAATTGTTCTAAGTGTGTACATTGTTAATCATGAGCCTGTACTGATCAATACTGCACTAAATTGCTATGAACTCTCAAAGTGCTCATAGACTTTTGAAAAAATGTGACGGCTTAATGGATATTTATCCATTTTAAACAAGACTGCAAACCTGCTGGAAATATTTGTACTTTTATGACAGTGCTTTCCAAACATCATGTTATTTCTCAAAACCTGCTAGTTATGGTATAAGGATCATCATTGGAGGCTTTAAATTAGTCCCGCCTTTATGTAAGCAAACGATCAACTGGCGATGTAAGGACATACATTTTATATACCATTTGTTTGTCTTTGAGTGACAACGCTTATTCTCTTGTGAACAAACATGCATAGCTACACACTTGTCAGTGTTTCTCTACTCTTAGTTGCTGCTGCAAGTGCTGATGACTGCATTGACAGGAAAAGTTGCTACAACTGTGTAATTATGCCTTCGTGGCTGCCGATTTATCCATGTCGCTGGTGTCCACTAGACAAAAAGTGTCATGCGTTTGGAGCGCTTGACACCAACCCGTGCTCTACTGATGAAAACATAATAAACCGGGTTGATTGTCCACCACAAGTTGATGTTGAAAAAAGCAAGGAAGCAATACCTGCTTACAAACTTTCTCCTGCCAACTCTGTCTCGGAGAAGCAAAGGAAGATCTAAAGTTTGAACCTGATGGTAATATGACGGTGACTATATTATCAAGGTGACAATGTTCACTGATCGTGTCGTGACCTTATTTTAACCTTCACCTGAACCAGGATTTAAACTGTGAGCTATCAGAGAGCAGTGCGTTTGAAGTAGTGTTGAATCTACTTGATTCGGGATTTTTCGCTTGATCTGACACAAAAACATTTTGATTTTTTCTATCAAATTTCGTAATCCATCATTTGTACGCTATGCACTGTAGCTTAGTTGTTACATCGGCATGTTACATAGGTTTATCTTAAACTAACTATGCCATAGTTAGATGGTATATTATAATATTAATAATATATATGTAACAGAGTTATATAGATGCTTATGCTGGTTGAGTTGGCGGACAGTAGCAACAGTAGGATTTAGATGGTACCACATACACTATGAACAAACATTTTGTAAAGATAAGACAACTGCTGCAGAATTATCATATCGTGCTGGTCTATTTCTATCCTCTGAGGTGATTCAGATATGTGATTTACTGAGTTCTTACTTCTACTACTTTCCTAAAGTACACAAACCATCAACAAGTCTCACACGCTGTAGACATGCAAGTAGGTCACCCAGTATCAGATCAACTATAACAAGTTTGAGTGACTCAAATAGTAGATCACTGAAGGATGTAATGCACATGGTAGTTATCCAACAAGGGATGATAGCTCCAAAAAAGGAGTTTTTCTTGATTGAAAAAGTTGCAAGGTAAGACCAGCCGTTGACATACTTACTAAGTAACATCTAGTGGCAGAATATGCTTATCCCATAGTTAGGGAACATCGTCATCACGCGTCACGCCAACCTGGCATGGCGCAATATTTTTCCCAACCTTCAGCCATGGCTCCAGAGAGATGGATGGACAAACAGACGAACAGACAGACGAATGGACAGCCAAACATGGTTACTATTATAGTATAGATTGTTGACAAGACATCAAAAAAGGTGAATAAATAACATATTGGATTGCTGATGTAACCTATTTCTGGTTAATAATTCCTTTGGTAAAATAGCTTTTCGGGATTCCCTAAAAAGTTTTGCTATATGACAATTGTCATGGTTTATTATATCAAGATGCCGTATTCTAATATAATAATTTAATAGCAACTGTTTATGCATGTACAATGGGGTGCAGCAAAACCCCTTCAGTGACAAGTACAACAATGAGGTGTAAGTAGATTTACTATAATAGTGGCAAGCATAGACATGGATACTCATACTACTTCAGGGAGTTGATAAAGACTACTAAGGTGTGAAATCTAAGGAAGCTAATTATATACAGTATGAGCACTAAGCTCAGCACTGCAAAAGATTTATTGTATTCTTAGCTCAAATTGCTACACGGCTGTCACCACAACAATCCATAAAGACGATCTTTGGAAGCAACTGTCCTTAACGGAAGCGAAGGCACTTTATTGAGATTCTACTCAAGTGGATCGTGAGGTAGTTATGTAAAAAATGAAAGTTCTTAGATTGTTGATTTAGCTTGGCATTGCTTGGAGTGAGCTTGTTTTTCATATAAAACAAGCAATAGGTAGCGCGTCGAGTTCTGTCAGTATCCTCTTACAACTCTTTCCTCCTGTGAGAATATTTTTAAAGTGAAAGAACACCGATCTTATTGTAGTCCAAATTATTCTACAACTTTGGATGGCAGTTGATTATATCAAGTGGTAGAGTGTTGCTCTATTATGCTGAATGTACTGAGTTCAAGACCTGTACAGAGCAATATTTTATATGCACTTTAATAACTTCCTAGATTATTTTTTCAGGTCGACAGTTTCAAGCAAGTTCAGAGTTTTATAAATATTTGTGGTATTTGGTGATATCAACGTCGCCATGTTTATGCCTTAAGCCTCGACTATTGCTGAAACGTTCCATTTATTCTACATTATCTAATAGTAATAATAACAATTGATCATCTAGTAATAATAAAAACCTTTGTGCAATAATTGTGCAATAGCTGTGTTAAAGTTTTATTGTTTCAAAGCTTTTTTTTTTAAATATAAAAAGGCTTGGTTTTTTTCAATGTGCTCCTAAGCATCACTTTCTTATTATCACCATTGCATGTACATGTAAATAATTTTTATCTTGTTATTGTTGATTTTTCCTTACGAATATGTTTCATAGATTTAAAAAATCAAGGTGGTCATTTGAATGAAAAATCTGCTTTAATGAAAAACTTAATAAACTTATCAAACTACATGTGGAAAGTCCAACCTATCAGCCCTTGGTAGAGTCAAACTATTTATGATTGTCCACTGTGTGATCAACACTTTATAAATACAACATCAGCAACACTGTTCAGCTCTAAGGACTTCCTCTAATGACTACTGTACAGTGTATATCCTTTGGTGTGATCATACTGACATATGCACCAATACAAGCACTGAGTGAGGGATTGACACACTTAGCAGGTGCTGTGATGACAAGAGTACAAAGCAGAACTTGTGGGTATTTGTGAAGAACATTTAAGCACTGCTCATGACTTATTTTTCAACGAGTCAACAAATTAACTATTTTAGTGTTAAAAGTTGCAAGAAATGATAAGCCTACCGTTATGGAAATAGACTAAGGGGATAGTTAAATACAGTCTTAAACCACAGCTTTATTGGGCAGTATATATTGGAGCAAAAAAAATAAACATGCTCAACTGACCACCACTGGCTTGTAAACAATTTTTAGCAAATTTATACCAATTTTTCATGAACTGGCCACAAATGTCTCAGTACTGAACATGCTGGTCTCAGTACTAAACGTGCTGGTCTCAGTACTGAACACGTTGGTCTCAGTACTGAACATGCTGGTCTCAATACTGAACACGCTGGTCTCAGTACTAAACATGCTGGTCTAGGTACTGAACATGCTGGTCTCAGTACTGAACACGCTGGTCTCAGTACTGAACACGCTGGTCTCAGTACTGAACATGCTGGTCTCAATGCTGAATATGCTGGTCCCAATACTGAACATGCTTGTCTGAGTACTGAACATGCTTGTCTCAGTGATGGACATGCTGGTCTCAATACTGAACATGGTGGTCTCAACACTAAACATGCTGGTCTCAGTACTGAACATGCTTGTCTCAATGCTGAACATGCTGGTCTCAATGGTTTGTGTTGATTAAACTACTTCTTAGGTCCTTGCTATTTTTTTATATTTTTCCTCAAGCAAACGCGATAGATAATATAGCATACGACTGCGTGCTCTCTTGTTTTTTGAAAGTATTATATTATGTAACTTGATGAACAACAAAAAATTCTGGATGTGTTCATAGTAAATCAGCGCATGATGTTGTTAGCAAATTTATGAAGCAGTTCAGTGAATAAGCTAAAAATATACATGTATCATAAACAACTGAATATGGCCAACAATGGTAAAGAAAATTAAGAGTTGTCTTTTTTGTAAAAAAAATGAGCAGACAACTTGTTAGGTAATAAATACAGTAGTTGACTCTTAATTATAAATAAACAATAAATCAGCTTGTTCATTTTTTAAACAAGTTATACTTTTCATAGTATTTCTATGGTTTTCTGCTGTTGATTCATTTTCTACAATTCTCAAATCTTGACCAAAAATACAGATAATAATTAGCCTTATAGTTTCATATTAATATGATTTAAACTGGCACAAAAATGTAAAACTCTAAATAATTAAAGGCCATTAAGTATTTTGTTACGTCACATAATCAGTTGGAGGTTTCTGTTTATATGACACGGATAGTTATCAGCTTTCTGTTTTAAATAAAACGACTCTCAACGAGCACCTGAAGTGTTGCAGCAGGTACGATATTTAGAAGTGAAAGTATTTAGTAGCCTCTGATTTGCTAACTAGACTTTTTCACTTTACGCTTTTGTACATTTTTGCATTCAATAGAATAACAGCAGAGAACTAACTTCCTTGTTTCCATTCCTCTAGGTTACATCATCATTAAATATTTAGATTTGTAGATGTCATATTCTTGGGGGTGATAGGAAACAGCTTTAGGTTGACATATCTGCATCTTGAAACTGTCTTACTGCTGTAAAGATGTTTGCTGTGCAAGTTTAAGCAAGAGCAATCAGTATTATTGTTACAAAGCACTTCAGGCCAGCTACTAGTTTCCTGGTTAAACCACAAATTCAAAACACTTTACAAGGAATGAGCCTGTACTATGTCTTCAGCAAGCTATGTCATATACATAGAGACGTATGCAAGACATAGAGCTATTCCAATTGCAAAGCTCCACAGCTCTGCTATCAATGTTATTACTGTTTTCTACCAGCTACTTCATCTTCTGATGATGATTACAAACAAAAGTTGAATGTTGCTGTAGACCAGCCATATACGTAAACTAAGATCAGTGGCGTATACCAGTTTGTTTCTCACATGAACTGATCCTCTTGTATTGCATTTGTTTAAGGCAAACCAGGTGAGAGCTCGCAGTAAGCATGTTTTGATAAAAATTTTTACAGCATGCTAAGTGGGCCACGTAGCAGTGATATTGACACCGTGTTTCATATTCTAAACCAGAAACGAATTCTAAACTGTTATTAGAGTGTTATATGTAGAATATTAGCTATGAAGCTGCGGTAAAATCAAAAAGTCGGTTAAAAAAAAAGATAATCATGGATAATGGGCATGTTGAGTTTAGCATCACATTAGATCTATGAGATCGTTAAAGTTAACAATGGAATCGAATCTTGTCAGTTTTTCAGTGCACTAGCCTGTCCCTCAACATCAACCTCATATGTATATTTCCTAGCTGCTCTTTAAATGGCCTAGTTTTGGGTGTCACATTACACCAGGCAACATGATGTAATGTGGGGTTGAAATGAGCAGCATCCGCTCTTCGCCATGCTATCTTGTTTGAGGATTCCAGGTACCTCGAACAGATCTTTTTAAAGATGACGAGTAAAATTAGTTTTTTTTATTAATGCAAGCTTTCGGATTTTTTGAAATTACATTTCATAATATTTAGTATATGCAACAGTCTATGACATATCGACAATGTGCAAGAAACTCCGCTTTTTACTTTTTATATTCCAAAGTGTGAATCTGGGACCCGATTGGCTGTCACAGTCTTTTATTTATAAATATAGTTGTCTACAGTATGTTAAGTTTGACTATGACATATCGACAATGTGCAAGAAATTCCGCTTTTTACTTTTCATATTCCAGTGTGAATCTGGGACCCGTGTGACTGTCACAGTCTTTTATCTATAAATATAGTTATGTTTACAGTATGTTAAGTTTGACTGTATTTAACTAACTTCATTATTACTCTTTATTTGTTGTTCTAAGTATAGTATTTACACATTAAATTCTGAATTGTAGAATAACTCCACTAAAATGTAATCTAATTGTCAAAGACAATATTTGCAAAATAAAATATGACACTTCTCAGCAGCAAAACAACAAAACGTAACATTTCACATTTACAGCTCACATACATGTACTACATTTATCGTAAAACCTTTGTATGAACGCGATGACATTCTATTTTTCAACTTTTCTTTTAGATGGCGCTTTATTAGAGGTGACCTTCAAATTAAGGGTGGCGTTGTATTTTTCAAACACCTCATCAGAATATTGAAAAGATAAATTTCAATTCCCTTTCACAAGCAAATCGAATGTCGCCTATATTTTATGTTTGCTACAGTTTGCAGCCAAAACAGGCTTTTTATGTGCAATAGAAAAGGAGTTACGAGCATCAATCTATTGTAAGCTGAGGTTAGATTAGCAAAATTATGTTATCAACAAATATACTATAAATTTTCAAATTTATAGATTATAGAATAATAATCTAGCAAATGCTACAAATATATATTCAAGAACAAGTGACATAAATAAACCATGTTTATGATACATTCAGAAACAAAAATTAACATTTTTAAACCAAAAATATTAGCATCATTTGCTCAGCCAGTTGTGTTCTGATTGTTGCCTCTGCTTTAAACCATTTTATATTATTCTGGCTGTTAAATGCTCCCACAGTTCCCTCTGACTTCAACTCCTCTTTAGCACAGCTGAACTAGTCGATATTAGTGTCCAAACAATTTTGTAGCTGAGCAAAACTTTTACACGATGCGCTTTGGAACACATGTATAGACTTCAACTAAAAAGCAACTGCATATAATCAAAATAATCTCAAAATGTTAGCCTTGAACTACGTAGTAGCAAAAATTCCATCGTAAATACGAAAACCTTTTTTAAATACTTAAAAGTATCAAAATTGCGTTAAACAAGGAACTATTATTAGCCTGATACAGTTAATAATTATTTCTATTGCGTTGAATTCAAGGTTTTATCAAAAAACTATAAAGACTTGGAGTTGGAAAATGGACTTCAATACGGACAGGAAAAGGGAACAAATGAATTGTTAATGATGTAATACTGTAGGAGTCTACCAGTAGTAGTATCATACAGTATGACCAACCTTTGTTACTATATAGGAGTCTACCAGTAGTAGTAACATATAGTATGACCTACCTTTGTTACCATATAGGAGTCTACCAGTAGTAGTATCATATAGTATGACCTACCTTTGTTACTACATACACTGTAGGAGTCTACCAGTAGTAGTATCATACAGTATGACCAACCTTTGTTACTATATAGGAGTCTACCAGTAGTAGTAACATATAGTATGACCTACCTTTGTTACTATATAGGAGTCTACCATTAGCAGGTTAAAGTTGATTTGCATTCAATTAATCAATATTTGGAGCTGGCTCTATTACCCTACCTGCCTGTAGGACCTTAGACCAATGACAATAGCACCAAACCCTCTCACTATGGTGAACCTCACCATGAGAAAACTTCCTCAAGTTATTCCATCACTCAGCATACAAGAGATATATAGAAACCTTTTCCTTATAACAACCGTTAATACTGTCTAGTATTTTATCATTCATCTGAGCAACAGCCAAGCGCCTCAGGAAAGTTGCAAGCAGGTAAATTATATACCTGTATGTGAATGTGAAGTATTCACCTGTTTCTTATACTAACATGTACATGTAATTGAGAAAGTTGGTGTCTTACAGAGAACACATGTGAGTATAGGTATTACCAACAAGTAAAGTACTTCTATATACAGTTTAGTTAACTAGTAAAGAGCGATATAAATGAGTATAGTCATCTTTGTACTTATCTAAGTATTTGCTCTTGAGTTTATAAGATCGAGTAGCGCAGAGATGTGTACTCATCACTAGCTGATATGCCACTTTACTTCTAATCCTCATGACCATTCCTAATACAGCTCAGAGAGAATGTCTACCCATCTGAATGTCTTCAATCACATTTATAGTTAAGTTGTAGATAGTTTTATTTAAACTGGTTCATTGGTTCTAGAACTCCTATTTGTTTTTTCAAACAAATATCATGGGCGTAGCTACTTTACCAATAATCTTTTGTGTATCAATTAACTTCTGTTGTAGACTTGCCTGTTAGGACAGAAAAAATATTTTGTTTCGTATAATATTTTATTAAATTTTTGCAAACAGTCATATTGAAACAGATTGCTCACCATTGATAGGAAGTACTCAAGTAATAAATGACAAGTGTCCTAATTGACTGGAGATATCACAGCCTTGCAAAGAGCAAGTTCCTGTGAAATGTGTATGTTGGCTTGCAGTATTTTTGCTGTACATATATGTAGCTGAGCTGTTTCTTGTGTATATAAAAACTCTCTAGCTGCAAAATAAAGGCAAAGAGAACAAGAGCGGCATAACTTAGCTTAGCAAACTTACTCAGCTGACTTGCGCAAAAAAGTTTTGCTAACATTTTACATGACTATCAAATGGTAAACAGAAGTTGTTCTAACTGTGCACATTGTTTATCATGAACCTGTACCTGCAGAGTACCTGCATAACTGCACTAAATTACTGAGAACTCTCAAAGTGCTCATAGACTTTGGAAAAAATGTGATAGTTAAATGGATGTTTATCCACTTTAAACACGACTGCAAGCCTGTTGCAAATATTTGTACTTCTATGACAATGTCTTCCAAACATCATGTTATTTTTCAAAACCTGCTAGTTATGGTATAAGGAATATCATTGGAGGTTTTAAATTAGTCCCGCCTTTATGTAAGCAAACCATCAACTGGCGATGTAAAGACGTACATTTTATATTCATTCTGTTTGTCTTTGAGTGACGACGCTTATTCTCTTGTGAACAAACATGCATAGCTACACACTTGTCAGTGTTTCTCTACTCTTAGTTTCTGCTGCAAGTGCTGATGACTGCATCGACATGAAGACTTGCTACAACTGTGTAACTACGCCTTCGTGGGTGCCGATTTATCAATGTCGCTGGTGTCCACTAGACAAAAAGTGTCATACGTTTGGAGCGGTTGACACCAACCCGTGCTCTACTGATGAGAACATCATAAACCCGGCTGACTGTCCACCACAAGTTGATATTGAAGAAAGCAAGGAAGCAATACCTGCTTACAAACTTTCTCCTGCCTACTCTGTCTCGGAGAAGCAAAGAAAGGTCTAAAGTTTGAACTCGATGGTAATATGAAGGTGACTATATTATCAAGGTGACAATTTTCACTGATCGTGTCATGACCTTATTTTAACCTTCCCCTGAATCAGGATTTAAACTTTGAGCTACAGAGAACAGTGCGTTTGAAGTAGTGTTGAATCTAGTTGATTCGGGATTTTTTGCTTGATGTGACACAAAACACATTTTGATTTTTTCTATCAAATCTTGTAATCCATCATTTGTACGCCATGCACTGTAGCCTTAGTTATTATATCGGCATGTTACATAAGCTTCTCTTAAACTAACTATGCCGTAGATAGATGGTTTATTATAATATTAATAATATATATGTAACCGTGTTATATACATGCTTATGCTGGTTGAGTTGGCGGACAGTAGCAACAGCAGGATTTAGATGGTACCACATACACTATGAACAAACATTTTGTAAAGAGAAGACAACTGCTGCAGAATTATCATATAAGCTGGTCTATTTCTATCCTTTGAGGTGATTAAGATATGGGATTTACTGACTTCTTACTTCTACTACTTTTTTAAAGTACACAAACCATCAACAAGTCTCACACGCTGTAGCTATGCGAGTAGGTCAGCCAATATCAGGTTAACTATAACAAGTTTGAGTGACTCAAATTGAACGCTAAAGGATGAAATGCAGGTGGTAATTATCCAACAAGTGACGATAACTCCAAAAAAGAAGTTTTTCTGATTAAAAAAGTTGCAAGGTAAAACCAGCAGTTGACATACTTACTAAGTAACATCTATTGGCAGTACATTTTTATCCCACAGTTAGGGAACATCGTCATCACTCATCATGTCAACGTGGCACGGCGCAATATTTTTCCCATTATTCAGCCATAACTTCAGACAAATGGATGGACAGACAGACAGACGGATAGACAGACAGACAGATGGACAGACAGAAATAGTTTTTTGGGATTTTCTTAAAAAGTTTTGCTATATGACAATTGTCATGCTTTATTATATCAAGATGCCATCTTCTAATATCATAATTTAACAGCAACTGTTTATGCATGTACAGTGAGGTGCAGCAAAACACATTCAGCGATAAGTACAACAATGAGGTGTAAGTAGATTTACTATAATAGTGGCAAGCATAGACATGGATAGTCATACTACTTCAGAGAGTTGATAAAGACTACTATGTTATGAAATCTATGGAAGCTAATCATATACAGTATGAGCACTATGCTCAGCACTGCAAACGATTTGTTGTAGATAGTTCTGACTGTCCAACTTATCTATTGTCCATTTATCACTATCCATTGTAGAATGAGAGATAGAATCTAAGTTCTGGTTCAGCAGTCCTTGTTTTACTGTTCCTGATATCAATTGTTTAACTCCTGGCTCACCAGTCGTTGGTCAGTCAGTATAATAGCCGATCGTCTTCGTTCTGGTATCAAACTCGTGTACAGCTTCTTTGGTTGCCTGTCTGGGCCCATAACCTGTTACTCTTGTGTATATGAAAGCTAAACAGCAACTGACTTACTACATAAGTGAGACAAGAGAGTAAAAGGATTATTACATAAGAATTACATAACAGATGAATAAGTCAATATGAACAAAGAGTCTGACAACGGCTATATACAAATACAAGATAATGACTGTGGTCAATGTCAACAACTACTACATATTTAACACATGTAAATAATTTTATCTTCTTATTGTTGATTTTTCCTTACAAATGTGTTTCATAGATTTAGAAAAATCAAGGTGGTCATTTGAATAAAAAATCTGCTTTAGTGAAAAATTTAATCAACTTATCAAACTCCATGTATAAAGTACGAGTCTATCAGTCCTTGCTAGAGTCAAACTATCTATGATTGTGCACTGTGTGATAAACGCTTTATAAATACAACATCAGCAACAGTGTTCACCTCTATTGACTACAGTACAGTGCCTGTCCTCATGGTGTGATCATACTGACATATGCATCAATACAAGCACTGAGTGAAGAATTGACACACTTAGCAGGTGCTCCTGATGACATGAGTGCAAAGTAGAACTTGTGGGTATATGTGAAGAACATTTCAGCACTGCTCATGACTCATTTTTCAACGAGTCATCAGCAAATGAACTATTTTCGTGCTAATAGTTGCAAGAAATGATAAGCCTACCATTAGGGTAATAAAATAAGGGGATAGTCAATTACAGTCTTAAAACCACAGCTTTATTGGGCAGTATATACTGGAGCAAGAAGAAGTGAACATGCTCAACTGACCACCACTGGCTTGTAAACAATTTTTAGCAAATTTAAACCAATTTTTCATGAACTGGCCACAAATGTCTCACAGGCAACTGTGCACTACCACAAAAATAAAACACCAAATTGAGAGTTGTCTTCTTTATTTCGACTACTTTAAAAAATGAGCAGGCAATTCGGTATAAAGCATTGTATTAGTGTTGACATTAATTAGTCAAATGCTATGGGAATCGTCATTTCAATAAATTTGCTACTATTTCCTTCGATACTGTATAGGAGTCTACTAATAGTTGTGTCATATAGTACGATTTACATGTATCTTTCTTACTATATAAGAGTCTACCAGTAATAGTATCATATAGTATGACCTACCTTTGTTACTATATAGGAATCTACCAGTAGTAGTAGCATACAGTATGGCCTACCTTTGCTACTATATAGGAGTCTACCACTAACAGGTTAAAGTTGTTCTGCATTCAATTTATCAATATTGGAAGCTGGCTCTATTACCCTACATGCCCCTAGGACCTTAGACCATGGCAATAGAACCAAACCCTCTTACTATGGTGAACCTCACCATGAGAAAAATTCCTCAAGTTATTCCATCACTCAGCACCATAGATATAGTAAACCCATAGATAAACCGTAGATATAGTAAGTATAAAACCATAGATAAACCATAGATAAACCGTAGATATAGTAAGTATAAAACCATAGATAAACCATAGATAAACCGTAGATATAGTAAGTATAAAACCATAGATAAACCGTAGATAAACCGTAGATATAGTAAGTATAAAACCATAGATAAACCATAGATAAACCGTAGATATAGTAAGTATAAAACCATAGATAAACCGTAGATAAACCGTAGATATAGTAAGTATAAAACCATAGATAAACCGTAGATAAACCGTAGATATAGTAAGTATAAAACCATAGATAAACCATAGATAAACCGTAGATATAGTAAGTATAAAACCATAGATAAACCGTAGATAAACCGTAGATATAGTAAGTATAAAACCATAGATAAACCATAGATAAACCGTAGATATAGTAAGTATAAAACCATAGATAAACCGTAGATAAACCGTAGATATAGTAAGTAGGGTTTACTATATCTATACTCAGCACACAAGAGATATGTTTAGACCTTTTCCTTATGACAACCGTTAATACTGTCTAGTATTTTAGCATTTGGTCAGACAGACAGCATTTGGTAGACAGTCTAGCTAACAAATAAAGACCAATATAAATAACTATAGTCACTTTTGTATTTATCTAAGTATTTACTCATGAGTTTATAAGAATGCGTAACACAGAGATGTGTACTCATCACTAGCTGATATGCTACGTCAATCATATTCCTCATGACCATCCCTAATACAGCTCAGGGAAAAAATCTACCCACTTGAATGTCTTCAATCTAATTGACTATCAAGTTGTAGATAATTTTATTCTAGCTGGTTCACTCTAGATCTGCTAATTGTATTTTTAAACAAAGGTGATAAATGTAGTTACTTAACCGATAGTTGTTGTATACCAATTAACTCTTGTTGCAGACTTGCCCGTCGGGATAGAAAAAACTTTTTTATTTCATATGCTGTTTGATTAAACTTTTGCAAACAGCCATATTGGGAAAAATTGCTCACCAATGATAGGAAGTGCTCAAGGAATAAAAGACAAGTGTCCTAATTGCCTAAAGTTATCACCCCCTGAAAAAAAGACAAGTTTTCTAGAATGCATATATTGGCTTGCAGTATTTTTGCTGTACATACATATAGCTGTTTCTTGTGTATATTAACGGCTCTCTAGCTCTGGCTCTCTAAAATATAAAAAAGGAGAAGATGGTTTTCAATTTTTACAGTTAACACTCTTGCTTTATTTTGATCTACTCTCTCCAGTGTCTGGTTGAAGAACATTTTTTATCAAGAAGATAAAGTTTTTACAGCTATCACAACTCTTTTTGGCCGATGCTGGAGTTCAACCAGCTACAAGTTTCAGCTACAGCCAGCCACAGTTTCATCATCTACTTGCAATATCGCCGAAGAGAACAAAGTTCATAGCATTGCTGTTTAGCAAACTTACTCAGCTGACGTGAGCAAAAAGGTTTTGCGACAGGCTTCATGGCTTTTAAACGGTTAAAGGTTGACTTGCAACAAAATTCACATTACAGTTATTTGGTATCAAAAGATTCACCATGTCTTACTCTGTTGTGTTGTAGGTGCAAAATATGTGGAAATGTGATGACAAGCTCTTAAGAGCTCAAAAACGAACAGAAAATCGCAGCGACACGAGACCGCCCTAGTTTGGATTCGTTTTCCAAAACGGCTAAAATGTGACGTATGTGTGGGAGATGGTTTATGTTTACACTTTCATGCATCCTTATTCGTCAAATTATTTTCACAAATATACTTCACGCTTGCGATAAAAACCATGTCTATTGTTCTTACGCGTCTGTTTTATCGGCATCGTAATGCTGCAACTTTGAGCACTGATATCTCAAAACATAGCATAAAAATATGTTTAATTTTTTAAACTTAGTTTGAACGATTGCATATCATCCTCTGATAAAAATGATGAGCCTTTTGGTCCGCTATGATGGTCGAAAAATGCTGTAGAAGTTGTCCGCGCCATATGGCAGGAATTGCAAGTCACACGATCAGATAATGTTAGTTTCAGTTCAAGTTTGATCTATCGCTAATAACAGACACGCTTTCTCGTATTAAACTTGTTAATTTCAATTCGTCATAATCTCTAACGCGCCACATTGTGTTTATGCAGCTGGTAAGCTGAGAAGCACCTGTTTTTGGCCAAGAGCAGAGAAAAGACCAGACCTTCACCGGGCGTGGAGCAACTGGATGAAGTTGGATGTGACAAACTTTATTTATTCGCCTGCTTACTCTTACCTTTGTTTTCGCCATTTCAAAGACGACATGTTTTCTAACCTGTTTGCATACTCCATGTCACCAAAGCACGTAATTTATTTTATGAACCATTTGTATTGGTAGTAGTAACTCGGGTTATTTTCTAGTATTCTCCTAATACTACTGTATTAATCTATATTTACAATATTATTCATATTACAATATTAATGTCATTTAATTGTAATATGACATTATTAGTATTTTATCTTTTTAATTACGTGTATTATTTTTATTATAATAACAAAACTAATTCATACTGCATATCTATCTGTAAAACGTAATATATTAATCTATAATTGTTAAAATAATGTTGTTTCACGATTAATTTCGCCAAATTTCTTAACCCCACTCAGTTATAGATATGTTATATAAAATAGTTATTGTCATTTTCTTGTATCATCGTTAATAGCATATTAATATTATTAGATTATTAGTATTAGATGATGAAGAGTTTGTGCCGACCACTGAAGACTAGGAAGAGTTTGAGCGCTATGTTGGCCAGTGTCAAACACTCTCCAATATTACATGTCAGATAGAGCTGAACTTAACCAAACTTTACAAAATATAAAGAATATCCATAGAGTTATTACTCACATTTTTATGTTTACAATATCATGGATTCTGATAAGGTTTTGTAAAATCTGTGTCATGATTGCATGGCTATAAATTTATTCTTTTTCTGATCAAGCAAGTATGATATAATAACAGGAAATGATGTTGTACAAATCTTATTGCAAGTCAACTATTGTGTTGTGATTTCAGACCCGAATCCTCCTTCAAAGTGGAAAAAATAATACCAAGTGTGACAGCACTCCAGCGACTATTTCACTGCCACGCCTGAGCCCTCCCCTGTTCATTCACGATGGTGTGAGAAGGCGAATGGATAGAGTTCAAGGTTACATGTGCCTCCTGTCACCAATCGTACACTTGGGAAACAACTGCCAGGGTGAACAGAGCTCACGTCATCAACCCCCTGCTGGCAGCTGCATCACTCTTTTCTGGCGGTTGCCTTACGCAGAACCTCCGTTTTCTGTCGCTCCTGAACATCGCGATACCAAGCCACAGCGTTTGCCTCTACCAACAAAGAGAATACTTACATGGTGTGAGTGTTAATATTTACCCATAAACTTGGAAAATGTGAGTAAAAGCTTGGCAAACTAATTGAATAACGGCATTTAGAAAAAAAATTTTTCTTAAAATGAAAATATGTCATTCTTCAAGCGAAATATATTATAATTTAAAATTCTGATTCTTCATCATAATATAGCACAAAAAGGGGGAAGAGGATTCTACATTCTTAGACTAATGATAATGATACAAATTAATCTTGTATAATGAAGTTTTACAATATTTTACAGTGTATTGCTGAGCAGTACACCCAGCATAACGAGGGATTGATGGCAGCAATCAATTAGGAGCTTGATTTGGCAGGTGACGGTAGATGCGATAGTCCGGGGCATTGCGCGCTATACGGGGCCTACACTATGATGGATCAGAGCTGCGGTTTAATAGTCAGCAGCCATCTTGTCAAGGTAAAACTTTGATAGTTTTTACTTCACAGCCTGACAAAAACCCAAATTTTTTAGTAGTTATCAATACATAAACATGAAGTTGCTGATCTAGCTAAATAATTCATTCAAATAATGTGAAAGTGATTTTTGGTCGTAGCTTTCTTTACTTTGCAGTCAACGGAGACCACCAGCTCTAACGCCATGGAGCTGGAAGGCTTCAAGCGATGCCAGTCCGATCTAATTTCCCATGGCCTGAGAGTGAGGTCCATTACAACGGATGTTGTTACAGAGGTTGTGTGCATACCGCAAGCTTGTGTTTTGGCTTATGCCGCAAATTCGTCGCAGTGAGCGGCGGCCTCTACCTGCCTGCTTGGTGTCTAAGATTCGGGCTCTTTTCCCACCAACAGATAATGAAGAAGATTTTGTAGACTATGTGTTCAAGGGCTTTTGCTATGGCGATGAAGAGACTCAACGACTTTGATTGAGAATTCTAGATCAACTCTATATCATAGGTGGTACTCATTTTTATTGCATTGTCATTTTATTATTTTACTTTTATTCAGGCTAAGCCACATGGTGACTACACACCATGTAGCTAACAAACTAATTTTTGTTAGTAAATTGCTGTTACATTGCTTCCATATTTAAAATCACATGATTAATGTGCATAAATCTGCCATCACTGATTTTATAAAATAAAAACAAATACATAGAGGAACGCATATTGGTTTCACCGCTTACCAAAGTCGTTGAGTCTCTTCATCGCCATAGCAGAAGCCCTTAAAGACGTAGTCTGCAAACTCTTCTTCATCATCCGTTGGTGGGAAAAGAGCCTGAATCTTAGACACCAAGCAGGCAGGTAGAGGCCGTCGCTCACCGCGACGAATTTGCGGCATAAGCCAAAACACAAGATTGCGGTATGCACACAACCTTTTCCGAGCATTTGGCGACGGCTCTCCAAATGGGAATAGATTATCTACCAAAACAATTATTGAAAAACAATAATTGCTGACCATCAAAATAATCTCGATCTTTATATAATAAAATCATAAAACTAATACACTCTATACTGTAGTAAGTGTACAAGCCAAATATAACAGGTCTCCTTGTGTTCCACGAGTTCAGAATATGTGTGTTCAACCGATGCATTAAATGTGTAACACAAGAATTGTAGATAATGCTTGACACATTAGCATAGCTTTGGTGTTGTTGGCATTAAATGAAAATCCAACTCACTATGATATCGCAGGTAATTATTCCACCCCAACTCAAGGGGTGCAGGCGCCACAAGTTCGTCCACACCAGGATGCATACACAGGCATTCATGCTCCCCGCGGTCATGGAGACGATGCGCAAACTCAGCATCATGGCAGCACAAACATTCAGGAAGAGATGGCATGTCTTGACAGCGCTTGCAAACACACCACTCTGTAGCCGATGGTATTAGCTCCTAAAGAAATGAACAGATATGTCTATGCAACCATAGCTAATACATCAGATCGATGTTATCCAACAGTATATCAGTGCAGCACTAGATTTAAATATTAAAATTGTTAATGTTGTCATTCGAAAAAAATCTGTAACTATTTTTTCGCAATATGAAGCGATAATTATCATCATTAAAATCATATGCATGTATATAATAATAATATTCGTTCTATCACTCTCAAGCTAAAACTATTACTTCTAGCTAGCTTGGCACATAAGAGCTGGCTAGTGGCGGTGCTTACTTGCTGGGAGGTTTGATTCTGTTGAGGATCTTCTTCAGATAGAGCGTCAGGCTTGAAATGCCTGACGCAAAACTTCAGAATTTGACATTTTTTATGATCGCAACTCGTACATGTACGCGTATGTTGAATGTCGGACGGAATGGCCAAGCTGAAACTGTAAAGTAGCGAGCATCTATATTTGATACGGGGTCTTAGGTAAAACCCGAAGCGTTTGTCATAAACTATTGCTATGATAAGTTTGAAATTGAGCTTTGTATTGGCCTTTCAATTCACGCGAGAACATCACGTGACAAGACAATAACCAAAATCGGCGGATACGTCATCGAAATCAAGAGATTCCAATATACGGCGGCTTTTTGTTTTTGAGCTTTTAATCACATTCCCACATATTTGGCACCTACTACACAACAGAGTAAGACATGGCGAATCTTTTGATACCAAATAACTGTAATGTGAATTTTGTTGCAAGTCAACCTTTAACAGAAATTGTTCTAACTGTGCACATTTCTAATCATGAACCTGTACCTGCGGAGTACCTACTATACTGCACTAAACTGTCAAGAGCCCTGGTCAAGAGTGCCGATTGACTTTGGAAAAATTTGCTAGCTTAGTTGTTGTTAATTCATTTTAAACAAGACCCCCTGCTCACTGCAAATATTTATAATTCTATGACAGCATCTCCCAAATATCATGTTATTCTTCCAGAGCTCTTAGCTACATTATAATAGAACTAACGCCATTGGAGGCTTCATGTCAAGTTCCTCCCTTTTGTAAACTTATCATCAACTGATGATATAGAGACGTTCAGCTTACAGCCTTCCTGTTGATCTTTGGGTGACGAGGTTTATTGTTTTGTGAACAGACATGCATAGCTACATACTCACCGGTGTTTCTTTACTTTTAGTTGCTGCTGCAAGTGCTGGTGACTGCATCGACATGAAAAGTTGCTACAACTGTGTAATGATGCCTTCATGGCTGCCGATTTATCGATGTCGCTGGTGTCCACAAGACAAAAAGTGTCATGCATTTGGAGTGATTGACACCAATCCTTGCTCTGCTGACGGAAACATAACAAACCCAACCGATTGTCCACCAGAAGTTGATGTTGAAAAAAGCCAGGGAACAGTACCTGCTTATAGACTTTCTGCTGCCTTTTCTGTCTCGGAGAAACAAAGGAAGGTCTAATGTCTGAACTTTATGGTAATATGAAAGCCACTATACTATCAAGATAATCATTTTCTCTGATCGTGTCCTTATTTTAACCTTCATCTTTGGAAATGAAATTTTAACTGTGAGCTATCAGAGCAGTGCTTTTGAAAACAAGCTTTGTCTAATTGAATCAAGATCTCTCTTGATATGACATAAATCACATTTAGATTTCTCTATCAAATCTCATGATCTGTCAGTTGTAGGTCTTGCACTACACATATTGTTGTTAGATCACCATGTTACATGGTTGTTCTTGCAATAATCTACACTATACATAATCGCTGTATTACATTGCCAATATATCCTACTATCATTATGTAAATAGTTTTTTATTCCATAAAACTGCATGCAAATGTTTAAGTGATTTCTGGTTTATTCCATAAAACTGCATGCAAATGTTTAAGTGATTTCTGGTTTATTCCATAAAACTGCATGCAAATGTTTAAGTGATTTCTGGTTTTTGCTGGACCAGGGTTACTATCTCGACAGGAAGGAAATGGATCCAGCGAGTAAGAACAGGTCAAGACACAGTTGCATTTCTATCCTGTTGCAGTGGCTAGCCAATGGATTGGTTTGTTTATCCTCGGCCTTTAGATGCTGACTCTTGTTGTGATGCCACTGCGCATCACTCAAATAGGGCAGTGCTTTGCAGATGCTGTTTTTAGTTCTGTAAGGGTGTAATTTCTGTAAATACTTACCTTCGTTGTAAAGAGAATGCAACTTCAGTTGAATAAGTTTCTTTGGGCAGGCGATAAGCCTTGTTCTATCTCATGAAGATGACTCAAATAGTTGGAGTCGTCTTATTACTTATTTATATCGCTTATCTAAGAGTACACGTATTGCCAAGTACAAGTACACATATCCATGCACTGTGAATATGCCAGTAGATATGCTAATATCAGGTCAGCTATAATAGGATTGAGTGATTCTAAAGGGTGTGTGATACAACAGGTGGCCACAGGTGGCCACAGGTGGCCACAGGTGGCAATGTTACTCAATGTGAAGAAAGGAGCTCAGTAAGATCAAGTCTAAAAGCATATCAAATACTACAGATACCCCTGTCTACTGGTACCCCAATCAATATAATTATGGTGGCCTGTGTTCCTCATTCTACTTTACTAAAAATTCCACTGTCATACAGCCCACGACCAAAGTGATATTGGGAAAAAGAAAGGGTACTGATGGTTGAGAAATGCAATATTAGCAGTCAAATGGCACTGCAGTGCAATAGGATAACTGCAATGGTAGCTGTAATGTACTGGGTGTGGGTGTTATTATATACAACAAATAGCAATAATGAAAGGAAAAGATTATATGTTTATATCTCTCCTCCTGCAATAGGATAAATGCAATATTGGCCAATATTAGAAGTAAAATGCACTGATATTATTAGAATAACCAATATTATTAATATAGTAATAATATAAAACCAATGCACAATTTTGTTTACATTTAAAAACGTCACAGCTAGCAATATCAAGAAGTTGTGATATTTACATAGGATTTTAGAAAATCTGTACCACGTAGTCATTGTTCTGTAGTCATCCAAACTTATACTTAAATATTGTAATAATCTCATAAGAATCGTTAGAAAAAAATATCATCGTCATTTCCATTACTTACACTACGTTGGACATCAGTTAGAATACCAAAGTACTCAAAAGTGTCTAAAATGTCAGTTACTTTGAAATCGGCAAAAATGAAACGATTTCAGTACTCCTACATTAATTACAGAAACCTTCGGCAATTCGACAATGCTATAGACTGGTGAAATGTGCACGTTATTTTTTGTGAAATGCGCACGACTTAATCGTTCTATTCTCTGTCACTCGGCTTTTCAATTTCCGGTCTTAACTTTTATTAAACCAAGCTTTCCAAGCGTTTTGTGACGATTGTCGGCCAAATGAATCTGTCTATTTGTGTATAATCTGATCAAATGGGTAAGTTTTAAAAGAATGTCGACAGTTTACAAAGACTTGGTGACATATTTAAATAGGCTTATATGTGTTTTGTATCGTTATTATTCTTTAACGACTCTACAAAACGATGGTTAAATTTGTTGATGAAATTTCGAGCCAAGGGTTCGTCTCATTGTTGATGAATAATTTTTGTAAGTTGTGTGCACATTCATTTATCATAAAAACTCTCCAACGTCACTCCCGCTCATTTGGACACTGAACATGCTGGTCTCAGCGCTGAACATGCTGGTCTCAATACTGGATATACTCCTTTCAATACTGAACATGCTGGTCTTAGTACTGAACATGTTGGTCTCAATACTGAATATACTCCTCTCAATACTGAACACGCTGATCTCAGTACTGAACAAGCTTGTCTCAGTATTGAATATACTCCTCTCAATACTGAACATGTTGATCTCAGTACTGAACATGCTGGTCTCAGTACTGAACATGCTGGTCTCAGTACTGAACATGCTGGTCTGAGTACTGAATATCCTGGTCTCAGTACTGAACATGCTGGTCTCAATACTGAACATGCGGATCTCCGTACTGAATATTCCGGTCTCAGTAGTGAACACGCTGGTCTCAATACTGAACATGCTTGTCTCAGTACTGAACATGCCAGTTTAAATGCTGAACATGCTCATCTCAATACTGAAAATGCAGGTCTCAGTGGCTTGTGTT
The DNA here is from genome assembly GCF_963576615.1 of Watersipora subatra. NCBI lineage: Eukaryota > Metazoa > Bryozoa > Gymnolaemata > Cheilostomatida > Watersiporidae > Watersipora > Watersipora subatra. Next base: position 11,733,382 of record NC_088708.1, on the reverse strand, counting down.
GCTCAAATTTAAATTTTAAGTTTTTGCCAGTTTTATATCTTTCCTCAAGCAAACGCGATCGATAATATAGCATACGACTACGTGCTCTCTTGTTTTTCGAATGTATTATATCACGTAACTTGATGGACAACAAAAACTTCTAACCGCGTTCATAGTACATCTGCGAACGATGCTGTTAGCAAATTTGTTAAGTAGTTCGGTGAATAAGCTAAAAAAATACATGTATCATAAACAGCTGAATACTGCTGAGAACTGTAAACAAAGTTAAGAATTGTCTTTTCTTTTGTTGTAACAATCATGAGCAGACAACTTGTTAGGTTATAAATACAGTAATTGACTCTTAATTAATAAATAAACAATGAATCAGCTTGTTCATTCTTTAAACAAGTTATACTTTTCATAGTATTTCCATGGTTTTCTGCTGTTGATTAATTTCCTACAATTCTCAAAGGTTGACCAAAAATACAGATAATAATTAGCCTTAGTTCCTTATTAATAGGATTTAAACTGGCACAAAAATGTAAAACTCTAAATAATTAAAGGCCATTAAGTATTTTGTTACGTCACATAATCAGTTGAAGGTTTCTGTTTATATGACAGTGATAGTTATCAGCTGTCTGTTTTAAATAAAACGACTCTCAACAAGCACCTGAAGTGTTGCAGCAGGTACCATTTATAGAAGGGAAAGTATTTAGTAGCCTCTGATTTGCTGACTAAACTTTCTCACTTTACACTTTTGTAAATTTTTGCATTTAATAGAATAACAGCAAAGAACTAACTTCCTGATTTCCATTCCTTTAGGTTACATCATCATTAAATATTTAGATTTGTAGATATCATATTCTTGAGGGAGATAGGAAACAGCTTTAGGTTGACATATTTGCATCTTGAAACTGTCTTACCGCTGTAAAGATGTTTACTGTGCAAGTGCAAGCAAGAGCAATCAGTATTATTGTTACAAAGCACTTCAGGCCAGCTACTAGTTTCCTGGTTAAATCTCAAATTCAAAACACTTTACAAGGAATGAGCTTCTACTATGTCTTCAGCAAGCTATGTCATATACATAGAGACGTATGCAAGACATAGAGCTATTCCAATTGCAAAGCTCCACAGCTCTGCTATCAATGTTATTACTGTTTTCTACCAGCTACTTCATCTTCTGATGATGATTACAGACAAAAGTTAAATGTTGCTGTATACCAGCCGTATACGTAAACTAAGATCAGTGGCGTATACCAGTTTGTTTCTCGCATGAACTGATCCTCTTGTAGTGCATTTGTTTAAGGACAACCAGGTGAGAGCTCGTAGTAAGCGTGTTTTAACAAAAAATTTTACAGCATGCTAGGTGGGCCACGTAGCAGTGATATTGACACCGTGTTTCATATTCTAAACCAGAAACTAATTCTAAACTGTTATTAGAGTGTTGTATGTAGAATATTAGCTATGAAGCTGCGGTAAAATCAAAAAGTCGGTTAAAAAAAAAAAGATAATCATGGATAATGGGCATGTTGAGTTTAACATCACATTAGATCTATAAGATCGTTAAAGTTAACAATGGAATCGAATCTTGTCAGTTTTTCAGTGCACTAGCCTGTCCCTCAACATCAACCTCATATGTATATTTCCTAGCTGCTCTTTAAATGGCCTAGTTTTGGGTGTCACATTACACCAGGCAACATGATGTAATGTGGGGTTGGAATGAGCAGCATCCGCTCTTCGCCATGCTATTTTGTTTGAGGATTCCAGGTACCTCGAACAGATCTTCTTAAAGATGGCGGGTAAAATTAGTTTTTTTTATCAATGCGAGCTTTCGGATTTTTTGAAATTAGATTTTATAATATTTAGTATATGCAACAGTCTATGACATATCGACAATGTGCAAGAAATTCCGCTTTTTACTTTTTATATTCCAAAGTGTGAATCTGGGACCCGTGTGACTGTCACAGTCTTTTATCTATAAATATAATTAGGTCTACAGTATGTTAAGTTTGACTATGACATATCGACAATGTGCAAGAAATTCCGCTTTTTACTTTTCATATTCCAGTGTGAATCTGGGACCCATGTGACTGTCACAGTCTTTTATCTATAAATATAGTTATGTTAAATACAGTATGTTAAGTTTGACTGTATTTAACTAACTTCATTATTACTATTAATTTGTTGTTCAAAGTATAGTATTTATACATTAAATTCTGAATTGTAGAATAACTCCGCTAAAATTTAATCTAATTGTTAAAGACAATATTTGAAAATAAAATATGACACTTCTCAGCAGCAAAACAACAAAACATAACTTTTCACATTAACAACTCACATACATGTACTATATTTATCGTAAAACCTTTGTATGAACGCAATGACATTCTATTTTTCAACTCTTCCCTTAGATGGCGCTTTATTAGAGGTGACCTTCAAATTAAGGGTGGCATTGTATTTTTCAAACACCTCATCAGAATGTTGAAAAGATAGATTTCAATTCCCTTTCACAAGCAAATCGAATGTTGCCTATATTTTACATTCTGCTTCAGGCGGTGCTACATTAACCCTTTTAGACGCAAGAAATCTGCTAACTTATTTCCAACTTGTTGTAGGTCTTTAAATAAATATGCATTGAGAAACTGGTCCATCTGTCTACCAGTTGATATCTATTGTTTGCAATTGACCTCCTATGATCTTGTAGCCTGCGTCAAAATTTGTTGGAGCTTTCAAGTTTTTTATTCATTTTAATTTTGAAGACATATTTTCATTTTCATTATTTATATTATTATACAGCGTTTTCATATTTAACAAGGTTGCATAAAAGCTCATTGCAATCATAGATGCTTTTTATGTGCAATAGAAAAGGAGTTACGAGCATCAATTTATTGTAAGCTGAGGTTTTCAAATTTTTAAATTATAGAATAATAATCTAGCAAATGCTACAAATATATATTCAAGAACAAGTGACATAAATAAACCATGTTTATGATATATTCAGAAACAAAAATTGACATTTTTAAAACAAACATATTAGCATCATTTGCTCAGCCAGTGGCAATCTGACTGTTGCCTTTGCTTGAAACCATTTTATATTACTCTGGCTGTTAAATGCTCCCACAGTTCCCTCTGACTTCAACTCCTCTTTAGCACTGCTGAACTAGTCGATATTAGTGTTTCAAACAAATTTTGTAGCTGAGCAAAACTTTTACACGATGCGCTTTGGAACACAAGTATAGACTTCAACTAAAAAGAAACTGCGTGTAATCAAAATAGTCTCAAAATGTTATCCTTGAACTACGTAGTAGCACAGATTCCATCGTAAATGCGAAAACCTTTTTTAAATACATCAAATTACCAAAACTGCGTTAAACAATGAACTATTATTAGCCTGATACAGTTAATAATTATTTCTATTGTGTTGAATTCAAAGTTTTATTGAAAAACCGTAAAGACTTGGAGTTGGAAAATAGACTTCGATACGAACAGAAACAAGGAACAAATTAATTGTTATTGATGTAATCGAGTCATTATTAGTATGGTTTTGTGGACACTTTTCTATTGATCATTTGATATTATGGGTTCGTAGAGGTCAAGAGTATCAAATAGTGGCGTTCAAATAGAAGTGTTATTCGATTAAAAGATGGCGCTCTATTTTTCAACCCTTCTCCTATAATGGCGATCATATAGAGGTGGCGTTCAAATACAGGTTTTACATTAATGCATTGAATGCATTGTTGATTATTTCCCAGTTTTTGTTTTCAATATGTTGATTAAAGAGAATGCTTTCTGGTGTTCCTCAGAAACATGTTGCATATGAACTGTCTGTAACGATTCAAGTGTAGCCAAAGTTTCCCTTTAAAGCTAAAATCTATTAAAAGTTTGTTTTCCTTAAAAATCTTTCGCAATTTAAAAGGTTGCGGTGAAGTGTCTCAGTGCAGCAGCTGAGACTTTTGTACATAATCGCCATTTGTAAGTTATTTTTACAGTAAAATACCGATAACTGATGAAAGCTATGTTGTATACGTATTGTATATGATCAGAGGTCCCCTACAATGGCTGAGCTAGTTCTGAAATATGAAACATGTTGGTGATTCCATTAGACTCTCCTAAGGCTATAATGCCATAGAGTTGTACAATAAGGTGAGCTTTCAGTTTCCGTTACTAAACTCTGTATATTAACCGAGTCTAATGGTTGTCTTGATCAATTTCACAAACAGACCCGGGTTGAGATTGAAACTACAGCTTCGCATCTTGAAGACTTTGATTAAAACACTGAGCAACTTCTCACTTGGAATCTGATTAGCTAAGAGGAGGTACTTGCAGCTTCTTCAGCTAGATAAAGAACCTACAAGGGAGTGCCTGCAGTCTGTTACAGCTCTCACAACAATACAATAACAGTGACATGGCCAACCTCTGCCCTCACAGCATGCACTGCCGCACCCACTGTCGGTATTTAGCTGTGAAAGCCTTGACAGAAATATCACTTCCTTTAAGGGCTTGGCTATATAATAAACAGCAGACACAACTAATCTTTTGTAATCATATTACTGGCAGCAATTTGGCAACGAATTAGACATTTTGGCATGATAGTTTTTCCTCATTTTATTTGGCTTTGATCCCGCTCAACTTCAATACCAAGGCTAAAGATTCACATCCTCTGCAGCGATCGATCCTAGTATCATATAGTGTGACTTACCTTTACTACTACTTATAGTAGTCTACCAGTAGTAGTATCGTATAGTGTGACTTACCTTTGTTACTATATAGTAGTCTACCAGTAGTAGTAACATATAGTGTGACCTACCTTTGTTACTATATAGTAGTCTACTAGTAGTAGTAACATATAGTGTGACCTACCTTTGTTACTATATAGTGTGACTTACATTTGTAATAAATGACAAATGTCCTAATTGATAGGAGTTATCACAGCCTTGCAAAGAGCAAGTTCCTGTGAAATGTGTACGTTGGCTTGCAGTATTTTTGCTGTACATAAATGTAGCTGAGCTGTTTCTTGTGTATATATAAACTCTCTAGCTGCAAAACAGAGGCAAAAGAAACAAGAGCAGCATAGCATTGTTACTTCGCAAACTTACCTGCATAACTGCACTAAATTACTGAGAACCCTCAAAGTGCTCATAGACTTTTGAAAAAATGTGACAGTTAAATGGATGTTTATCCACTTTAAACACGACTGCAAGCCTGCTGCAAATATTTGTACTTCTATGACAATGTCTTCCAAACATCATGTTATTTCTCAAAACCTGCTAGTTATGGTGTAAGGAATATCATTGGAGGCTTCAAGTTAGTCCCGCCTTTATGTAAGCAAACGATCAACTGGCGATGTAAAGACATACATTTTATATTCATTCTGTTTGTCTTTGAGTAACAACGCTTATTCTCTTGTGAACAAACATGCATAGTTACACACTTGTCAGTGTTTCTCTACTCTTAGTTTCTGCTGCAAGTGCTGATGACTGCATTGACAGGAAGAGTTGCTACAACTGCGTAACTGCTACAACTTCGTGGCTGCCGATTTATCCATGTCGCTGGTGTCCACTAGACAAAAAGTGTCATGCGGTTGGAACGCTTGAAATCTACCCGTGCTCTACTGAGGAGATTATAAGAAACCCGGCTGACTGTCCACCACAAGGTTATGCTGAAGAAAGCAAAGAAGCAATACCTGCTTACAAACTTTCTCCTGCCTACTCTGTCTCGGAGAAACAAAGGAAGGTCTAAAGTTTGAACTCGATGGTAATATGAAGGTGACTATATTATCAAGGTGACAATGTTCACTGATCGTGTCGTGACCTTATTTTAACCTTCACCTGAACCAGGATTTAAACTGTGAGCTACAGAGAGCAGTGCGTTTGAAGTAGTGCTGAATTTAGTTGATTCGGGATTTTTCGCTTGATGTGACGCAAAACACATTTTGATTTTTCCTATCAAATCTCGTAATCCATCATTTTTACGCTATGCACTGTAGCCTAGTTGTTACATCGGCATGTTACATAAGTTTCTCTTAAACTAACTATGCCATAGATAGATGGTTTATTATAATATTAATAATATATATGTAACAGTGTTATATAGATGCTTATGCTGGTTGAGTTGGCGGACAGTAGCAACAGTAGGATTTAGATGGTACCACATACATTATGAACAAACATTTTGTAAAGAGAAGACAACTGCTGCAGAATTATCATATAAGCTGGTCTATTTCTATCCTCTGAGGTGATTCAGATATGTGATTTACTGAGTTCTTACTTCTACTACTTTCCTAAAGTACACAAACCATCAACAAGTCTCACACGCTGTAGATATGCAAGTAGGTCACCCAGTATCAGATCAACTATAACAAGTTTGAGTGACTCAAATAGTAGATCACTGAAGGATGTAATGCACGTGGTAGTTATCCAACAAGGGATGATAGCTCCAAAAAAGCAGTTTTTCTTGATTGAAAAAGTTGCAAGGTAAGACCAACCGTTGACATACTAAGTAACATCTAGTGGCAGAATATGCTTATCCCACAGTTAGGGAACATCGTCATCACACGTCATGCCAACCTGGCATGGCGCAATATTTTTCCCAACCTTCAGCCATGGCTCCAGAGAGATGGATGGACAAACAGATGGACAGACAGACAGTTGGACAGCCAAACATGGTTACTATTATAGTATAGATTGTTGACAAGACATCAAAAAAGGTGGATAAATAACATATTGGATTGCTGATGTAACCTATTTCTGGTTAATAATTATTTTGGTAAAATAGCTTTTCGGGATTTCCTTAAAAGTTTCGCTATATGACAATTGTTATGTTTTATTATATCAAAATCCCGTATTCTAATATAACAATTTAATAGCAACTGTTTATGCATGTACAGTGGGGCGCAGCAAAACACCTTCAGAGATAAGTACAACAATGAGGTGTAAGTAGATTTACTATAATAGTGGCAAGCATAGACATGGATACTCATACTACTTCAGTGAGTTGATAAAGACTACTAAGGTATGAAATCTAAGGAAGCTAATTAATGTATATACAGTATGAGCACTTAGCTCAGCACTGCAAAAGATTTGTTGTATTCTTAGCTCAAATTGCTACACGGCTGTCACCACAACAACCCATTAAGACGTTCTTTGAAAGCAACTGTCCTTAACGGAAGCGAAGGCACTTTATTGAGATTCTACTCAGGTGGATCGTGAGGTAGTTATGTAAAAAATGAAAGTTCTTAGATTGTTGATTTAGCTTGGCATTGCTTGGAGTGAGCTTGTTTTTCATATAAAACAAGCAATAGGTAGCGCGTCGAGTTCTGGCAGTATCCTCTTACAACTCTTTCCTCCTGTGAGAATATTTTTAGAGTGAAAGAACACCAATCTTATTGTAGTCCAGATTATTCTACAACTTTGGATGGCAGTTGATTATCTCAAGTGGTAGAGTGTTGCTCTATTAAGCTGAATGTCCTGAGTTCAAGACCTGTACAGAGCAATCTTTTATGTGCACTTTAATAACTTCCTAGATTATTTCTTCAGGTCGACAGTTTCAAGCAAGTTCAGAGTTTTATAAGTATGTGTGGTATTTGGTGATATCAACGTCGCCATGTTTATGCCATAAGCCTCGACTATTGCTGAAACATTCTATTTATTTTACATTATCTAATAATAATAATAACAATTGATCGTCTAGTAATGATAATAATGATGTTGCAATAGCTATGTTAAAGTTTTATTGTTTCAAGGCTTTTAAAAAATATAGCAAGGTTTGGTTTTTTTCAATGTGCTCCTAAGCATCACTTTCTTATTACCACCATTGCGTGTACATTTAAATAATTTTTATCTTGTTATTGTGATTTTCCTGACGAATATGTTTCATAGATTTAAAAAATCAAGGTGGTCATTTGAATGAAAAATCTGCTTTAATGAAAAACTTAATAAACTTATCAAACTCCATGTGGAAAGTCCAACCTATCAGCCCTCGGTAGAGTCAAACTATCTATGATTGTCCACTTTGTGATAAACACTTTATAAATACAACATCAGCAACACTGTTCAGCTCTAAGGACTTCCTCTAATGACTACTGTACAGTGTATATCCTTTGGTGTGATCATACTGACATATGCACCAATACAAGCACTGAGTGAGGGATTGACACACTTAGCAGGTGCTGTGATGACAAGAGTACAAAGCAGAACTTGTGGGTATTTGTGAAGAACATTTAAGCACTGCTCGTGACTTATTTTTCAACGAGTCAGCAAATTAACTATTTTAGTGTTAAAAGTTGCAAGAAATGATAAGCCTACCACTATGGAAATAGACTAAGGGGATAGTTAAATAAAGTCTTGAAACCACAGCTTTATTGGGCAGTATATATTGGAGCAAAAACAAATAAACATGCCCAACTGACCACCACTGGCTTGTAAACAATTTTTAGCAAATTTAAACCAATTTTTCATGAACTGGCCACAAATGTCTCAGTACTGAACATGCTTGTTTCAGTACTGAACACGCTGGTCTCAGTACTGAACATGCTGGTTTCAATACTGAACACGCTGGTCTCAGTACTAAACATGCTGGTCTCAGTACTGAACATGCTGGTCTCAGTACTGAACATGCTAGTCTCAGTACTGAACACGCTAGTCTCAGTACTGAACATGCTGGTCTCAATGCTGAATATGCTGGTCTTAGTACTGAACATGCTTGTCTCAGGACTGAACATGCTGGTTTCAGTACTGAACATGATGGTCTCAGTACTGAACATGCTGGTCTCAATACTGAACATGCTTGTCTCAGTACTGAACATGCTTGTTTCAGTGCTGGACATGCTGGTCTCAATACTGAACATGCTGGTCTCAACACTAAACATGCTGGTCTCAGTACTGAACATGCTTGTCTCAATACTGAACATGCTGGTCTCAGTGGTTTGTGTTGATTAAACTACTTCTTAGGTCCTTGCTATTTTTTTATATTTTTCCTCAAGCAAACGCGATAGATAATAATTATTATAGCATACGACTGCGTGCTCTCTTGTTTTTTGGATGTATTATATTATGTAACTTGATGAACAACAAAAAATTCTGGATGTGTTCATAGTAAATCAGCGAACGATGTTGTTAGCAAATTTGTGAAGAAGTTCAGTGAATAAGCTAAGAATATACATGTATCATAAACAACTGAATATGGCCAACAATGGTAAAGGAAATTAAGAGTTGTCTTTTTTGTAAAAAAAATGAGCAGACAACTTGTTAGGTTATAAATACAGTAGTTGACTCTTAATTAATAAATAAACAATAAATCAGCTTGTTCATTTTTTAAACAAGTTATACTTTTCATAGTATTTCTATGGTTTTCTGCTGTTGATTCATTTTCTACAATTCTCAAATCTTGACCAAAAATACAGATAATAATTAGCCTTAGTTTCATATTAACAAGATTTAAACTGGCACATAAATGTAAAACTCTAAATAATTAAAGGCTATTAAGTATTTTGTTACGTCACATAATCAGTTGAAGGTTTCTGTTTATATGACAGTGATAGTTATCAGCTGTCTGTTTTAAATAAAACGACTCTCAACGAGCACCTGAAGTGTTGCAGCAGGTACAATTTATAGAAGGGAAAGTATTTAGTAGCCTCTGATTTGCTGACTAGACTTTTTTACTTTACGCTTTTGTACATTTTTGCATTCAATAGAATAACAGCAGAGAACTAACTTCCTTGTTTCCAGTCCTCTAGGTTACATCATAATTAAATATTTAGATTTGTAGATGTCATATTCTTGGGGGTGATAGGAAACAGCTTTAGGTTGACATATCTGCATCTTGAAACTGTCTTACTGCTGATGTTTACTGTGGAAGTGCAAGCAAGAGCAATCAGTATTGGCCAGTATTATTGTTACAAAGCACTTCAAGCCATCTACTAGTTTCCTGGTTAAACCACACATTCAAAACACTTTACAAGGAATGAGCCTGTACTATGTCTTCAGCAAGCTATGTCATAGACATAGAGACGTATGCAAGACATAGAGCTATTCCAATTGCAAAGCTCCACAGCTCTGCTATCAATGTTACTACTGTTTTCTACCAGCTACTTCATCTTCTGATGATGATTACAAACAAAAGTTGAATGTTGCTGTAGACCAGCCGTATACGTAAACTAAGATCAGTGGCGTATACCAGTTTGTTTCTCACATGAACTGATCCTCTTGTATTGCATTTGTTTAAGGCAAACCAGGTGAGAGCTCGCAGTAAGCATGTTTTGATAAAAAATTTTACAGCATGCTAAGTGGGCCACGTAGCAGTGATATTGACACCGGGCTTCATATTCTACACCAGAAACTAGTTCTAAACTGTTATTAGACTGTTATATGTAGAATATTAGCTATGAAGCTGTGGTAAAATCAAAAAGTCGGTTAAAAAAAAAGATAATCATGGATAATGGGCATTTTGAGTTTAACATCACATTAGATCTATAAGATCGTTAAAGTTAACAATGGAATCGAATCTTGTCAGTTTTTCAGTGCACTAGCCTGTCCTTCAACATCAACCTCATATGTATATTTCCTAGCTGCTCTTTAAATGGCCTAGTTTTGGGTGTCACATTACACCAGGCAACATGATGTAATGTGGAATTGGAATGAGCAGCATCCGCTCTTCGCCATGCTATCTTGTTTGAGGATTCCAGGTACCTCGAACAAATCTTTTTAAAGATGACGAGTAAAATTAGTTTTTTTTTATCAATGCAAGCTTTCGGATTTTTTGAAATTACATTTCATAATATTTAGTATATGCAACAGTCTATGACATATTGACAATGTGCAAGAGACTCCGCTTTTTACTTTTTATATTCCAAAGTGTGAATCTGGGACCCGTTTGACTGTCACAGTCTTTTATTTATAAATATAGTTGTCTACAGTATGTTAAGTTTGACTATGACATATCGACAATGTGCAAGAAATTCCGCTTTTTACTTTTCATATTCCAGTGTGAATCTGGGACCCATGTGACTGTCACAGTCTTTTATCTATAAATATAGTTATGTTTACAGTATGTTAAGTTTGACTGTATTTAACTAACTTCATTATTACTCTTTATTTGTTGTTCTAAGTATAGTATTTACACATTAAATTCTGAATTGTAGAATAACTCCACTAGAATGTAATCTAATTGTCAAAGACAATATTTGCAAAATAAAATATGACACTTCTCAGCAGCAAAACAACAAAACGTAACATTTCACATTTACAGCTCACATACATGTACTACATTTATCGTAAAACCTCTGTATGAACGCGATGACATTCTATTTTTTAAATTTTCTCTTAGATGGCGCTTTATTAGAAGTGACCTTCAAATTAAGGGTGGCGTTGTATTTTTCAAACGCCTCATCAGAATATTGAAAAGATAAATTTCAATTCCCTTTCACAAGCAAATCGAATGTCGCCTATAATTTAGATTCTGCTTCAGGCGGTGCTACATTAACCCTTTTAGACGCAAGAAATCTGCTAACTTATTTCCAACTCGTTTTAAGTCTTTAAATAAATATGCATTGAGAAACTGGTACATCTGTCTACCAGTTGATATCTATTGTTTGCAATTGACCTCCTATGATCTTGTAGCCTGCGTCAAAATTTGTTGGAGCTTTCAAGTGTTTTATTCATTTTAATTTTGAAGACATATTTTCATCTTCTTTATTTATATTATTATACAGCATTTTCATATTTAACAAGGTTGCATAAAAGCTCATTGCAATCATAGATATGTTTGCTACAGTTTGCAGCCAAAACAGGCTTTTTATATGCAATAGAAAAGGAGTTACGACCATCTATTGTAAGCTGAGGTTAGATTACCAAAATTATGTTATCAAATAATATACTATAAATTTTCAAATTTATAGATTAAAGAATAATAATAAAGCAAATGCTACAAATATATTTTCAAGAACAAGTGACATAAATAAACCATGTTTATGATACATTCAGAAACAAAAATTAACATTTTTAAACCAAAAATATTAGCATCGTTTGCTCAGCCAGTTGCGTTCTGATTGTTGCCTCCGCTTGAAACCATTTTATATTCTTCTGGCTGTTAAATGCTCCCACAGTTCCCTCTGACTTCAACTCCTCTTTAGCACAGCTGAACTAGTCGATATTAGTGTTCCAAACAATTTTGTAGCTGAGCAAAACTTTTACACGATGCGCTTTGGAACACATGTATAGACTTCAACTAAAAAGAAACTGCGTGTAATCAAAATAGTCTCAAAATGTTAGCCTTGAACTACGTAGTAGCAAAAATTCCATCGTAAATGCGAAAACCTTTTTTAAATACTTAAAAGTATCAAAATTGCGTTAAACAATGAACTATTATTAGCCTGATACAGTTAATAATTATTTCTATTGCGTTGTATTTAAAGTTTTATCAAAAAACTATAAAGACTTGGAGTTAGAAAATGGACTTCGATACGAACAGGAACAAGGAACAAATTAATTGTTATTGATGTGATCGACTCATTATTAGTGTGGTTTTGTGGACAACACTGATCATTTGATATTATGGGTTCGTAGAGGTCAAGAGTATCAAATAGTGGCGTTCTAATAGAAGTGTTGTTCGACTAAAAGATGGCACTCTATTTTTCAACCCTTCTCCTATAATGGCGATCATATAGAGGTGGCGTTCAAATACAGGTTAATGTAAAACCTGTATGTGTTAAACAATGTTAAACAATGTTAAACAATGTTAAATGCATTGAATGCATTGTTTATTATTTCCTAGTTTTTGTTTTCAATATGTTGATTAAAGAGAATGCTTGCTGATGTACCTCAGAAACATATTGTATATGAACTGTCTGTAACGATTCAAGTGTAGCCAAAATTCCATTTATAGCTAAAATCTTTTAAAAGTTTTTTTGCCTTAAAAATCTTTCGCAATTAAAAGGTTGCGATGAAGTGTCTCAGTGCAGCTGAGACTTTTATACATAATCGCCATTTGTAAGTTATTTTTACAGTAAAATACCGATAACTGATGAAAGCTATGTTGTATACGTATTGTATATGATCAGAGGTCACCTACAATGGCTGGGCTAGTTCTGAAATATGAAACATGTTGGTGATTCCATTAGACTCTCCTAAGGCTATAATAAATTGGAGTTGTACAATAAGGTGAGCTTTCAGTTTCCGTTACTAAACTCTGTATATTAACCGAGTCTAAGGGTTGTCTTGATCAATTTCACAAACAGACCCGGGTTGAGATTGAAGCTACAGCTTCGCATCTTTAAGACTTTGATGAAAACACTGAGCAACTTCTCACTTGGAATCTGATTAGCTAAGAGGAGGTACTTGCGGCTTCTTCAGCTAGATAAAGAACCTACAAGGGAGTGCCTGCAGTCTGTTACAGCTCTCACAACAATACACTAACAGTGACATGGCCAACCTCGTGACAACCTCTGCCCTCACAGCATGCACTGCTACACCCACTGTCGGTATTTAGCTGTGAAAGCCTTGACAGAAATATCACTTCCTTTAAGGGCTTGGCTATATAATAAACAGCAGGCACAACTAGTCTTTAGTAATAATATTACTGGCAGCAATTTGGCAACGAATTAGACATTTTGGCATGATAGTTTTTCCTCATTTTATTTGGCTTTGATCCCATTCAACTTCAATACCAAGGCTAAATAATCACATTCTCTGCAGCGATCGATCCTAGTATCATATAGTGTGACTTACCTTTACTACTACTTACAAGTCTACCAGTAGTAGTAACATATAGTGTGACCAACCTTTGTTACTATATAGTAGTCTACCAGTAGTAGTAACATATAGTATGACCTACTTTTGTTACTATATAGTAGTCTACCAGTAGTAGTAACATATAGTGTGACCTGCCTTTGTTACTATATAGTAGTCTACCAGTAGTAGTAATATATAGTGTGACCTACCTTTGTTACTATATAGGAGTCTACCAGTAGTAGTAGCATATAGTATGACCAACTTTTGTTACTATATAGGAGTCTACCAGTAGAAGTATCATATAGTATGACCTACCTTTGTTACCATATAGGAGTCTACCAGTAGTAGTATCATATAGTATGACCTACCTTTGTTACTACATACACTGTAGGAGTCTACCAGTAGTAGTATCATACAGTATGACCAACCTTTGTTACTATATAGGAGTCTACCATTAGCAGGTTAAAGTTGATTTGCATTCAATTAATCAATATTTGGAGCTGGCTCTATCACCCTACCTGCCTGTAGGACCTTAGACCAATGACAATAGCACCAAACCCTCTCACTATGGTGAACCTCACCATGAGAAAACTTCCTCAAGTTATTCCATCACTCAGCATACAAGAGATATATAGAGACCTTTTCCTTATAACAGCCGTTAATACTGTCTAGTATTTTATCATTCATCTGAGCAACAGCCAAGCGCCTCAGGAACATTGCAAGCAGGTAAATTATATACCTGTATGTGAATGTGAAGTATTCACCTGTTTCTTACATACATGTACATGTAATTGAGAAAGTTGGTGTCTTACAGAGAACACATGTGAGTATAGGTATTACCAACAAGTAAAGTACTTCTATATACAGTTTAGTTAACTAGTAAAGAGCATTATAAAGAAGTATAGTCATCTTTGTACTTATCTAAGTATTTACTCTTGAGTTTATAAGATCGAGTAACACAGAGATGTGTACTCATCACTAGCTGATATGCCACTTTAATCCTATTTTTATGACCGTCCCTAATACAGCTCAGAGAGAATGTCTACCCATCTGAATGTCTTCAATCACATTTATAGTTAAGTTGTAGATAGTTTTACTTAAACTGGTTCATTGGTTCTAGACCTCCTATTTGTTTTTTCAAACAAATATCATGGACGTAGTTACTTTACCGATAATCTTTTGTCTATCAATTAACTTCCCTTGCAGACTTGCCTGTTAGGACAGAAAAAATATTTTGTTTCATATTCTATTAAATTTTCGCAAACAGTCATATTGAAACAGATTGCTCACTATTGATAGGAGGTACTCAAGTAATAAATGACAAGTGTCCTAATTGACTGGATTTATTACAGCCTTGCAAAGAGCAAGTTCCTGTGAAATGTGTATGTTGGCTTGCAGTATTTTTGCTGTACATACATGTAGCTGAGCTGTTTCTTGTGTATATATATAAACTTTCTAGCTGCAAAATAAAGGCAAAAAGAACAAGAGCATACCATTGTTGTTTAGCAAACTTACTCAGCTGACTTGAGCAAAAAGGTTTTGCTAATATTTTTCAAGACTTTCACAAGGTAAACAGAAATTGTTTTAAGTGTGTACATTGTTAATCGTGAACCTGTACCTGCAGAGTACCTACTATACTGCACTAAATTGCTATGAACTCTCAAAGTGCTCATAGACTTTTGAAAAAATGTGACGGCTTAATGGATATTTATCCATTTTAAACAAGACTGCAAACCTGCTGGAAATATTTGTACTTTTATGACAGTGCTTTCCAAACATCATGTTATTTCTCAAAACCTGCTAGTTATGGTATAAGGATCATCATTGGAGGCTTTAAATTAGTCCCGCCTTTATGTAAGCAAACGATCAACTGGCGATGTAAGGACATACATTTTATATTCCATTTGTTTGTCTTTGAGTAACAACGCTTATTCTCTTGTGAACAAACATGCATAGCTACACACTTGTCAGTGTTTCTCTACTCTTAGTTGCTGCTGCAAGTGCTGATGACTGCATCGACATGAAGAGTTGCTACAACTGTGTAATTATGCCTTCATGGGTGCCGATTTATCAATGTCGCTGGTGTCCACTAGACAAAAAGTGTCATGCGTTTGGAGCGCTTGACACCAACCCGTGCTCTACTGATGAGAACATCATAAACCGGGCTGATTGTCCACCACAAGTTGATGTTGAAGAAAGCAAGGAAGCAATACCTGCTTACAAATTTTCTCCTGCCTACTCTGTCTCGGAGAAGCAAAGGAAGGTCTAAAGTTTGAACTTGATGGTAATATGAAGGTGACTATATTATCAAGGTGACAATTTTCGCTGAGCGTGACGTGACCTTATTTTAACCTTCACCTGAACCAGGATTTAAACTGTGAGCTATCAGAGAGCAGTGCGTTTGAAGTAGTGTTGAATCTAGTTGATTCGGGATTTTTCGCTTGATGTGACACAAACACATTTTGATTTTTTCTATCAAATCTCGTAATCCATCATTTGTACGCTATGCACTGTAGCCTAGTTGTTACATCGGCATGTTACATAACTTTCTCTTAAACTAACTATGCCATATATAGATGGTTTATTATAATGTTAATAATATATATGTAACAGTATTATATACATGTACATGCTTATGCTGGTTGAGTTGGCGGACAGTAGAAACAGTAGGATTTAGATGGTACCACATACACTATGAACAAACATTTTGTAAAGAGAAGACAACTGCTGCAGAATTATCATATCGTGTTGGTCTATTTCTATCCTGTGAGGTGATTCAGAAATGCGATTTGCTGAGTTCTTAATTCTACTACTTTCCTAAAGTACGCAAACCATCAACAAGTCTCACACGCTGTAGATATGCAAGTGGATCACCCAGTATCAGGTCAACTATAACAAGTTTGAGTGACTCAAATAGTAGATCACTGAAGGATGTAATGTACGTGGTAGTTATCTAACAAGTGATGGTAATTCCAAAAAAGAAGTTTTTTTTATTGAAAAAGTTGCAACTTAAGACCAGTGGTTGACATACTTACTAAGGAACAGCTAGTGGCAGAATATGCTTATCCCACAGTTAGGGAACATCGTCATCACACATCACGCCAACCTGGCATGGCGCAATATTTTTCCCAGCCTTCAGCCATGGCTCCAGAGAGATGGATGGACAGACAGACGGACAGACAGACGGATGGACAGCCAAACATGGTTACTATTATAGTATAGATTGTTGACAAGACATCAAAAAAGGTGGATAAATAACATATTGGATTGCTGATGTAACCTATTTCTGGTTAATAATTCCTTTGGTAAAATAGCTTTTCGGAATTTCCTTAAAAATTTTGCTGTATGACAATTGTTATGTTTTATTATATCAAGATGCCGTATTCTAATATAATAATTTAATAGCAACTGTTTATGCATGTACAATGGGGTGCAGCAAAACACCTTCAGTGACAAGTACAACAATGAGGTGTAAGTAGATTTACTATAATAGCAGCAAGCATAGACATGGAAACTCCTACTACTTCAGTAAGTTAATAAATACTACTGCTTTGAAATCTAAGGAAGCTAATCCCACGACCAAACACAAGCGAAGCGATTGTTTGGGAGCTTTATGATAAATGCATATGTGCACACAACTCACGAAAATTATTCATCAACACCGTCACAAACCCTTGAACCGAAATCTCATCAACAAATTTAACAATTTTTCAATGGAGTCGTTTAAATATAATAACGGTACAAAACACATATAAACCTATTTAAATATGCCACCAAGTCTTTGAAAATTGTAGACAATATCCTAAACCTTACCCATTTAATCGTATTATACATAAATAGACAGATTAATTTGGCCTAAAATCGCTATTAAAACTTGACAAACTTTTTTTAATCAAAATTAAGACCAGCCAACAAAACGCCGATAAGGTCGTGCGACAGAGTGTAGAACCATCAAGTCGTGCGCATTTCACGAGAAAAATGTGCACATTTCATCAGTCTATGGCATTGTCCAATTGCCGAAGGTTTCTGTAATTAACGTAGAAGTACTGAAAAGTAATCGTTTCTTTTTTGCCGATTCTACCAGACTGACATTTTGGACACTTATAATGAGTACTTTGATATTCCGACTGATGTCCAAAGCAATGAAAATAAAGGAAATGACGATGATATTTTTCTAACGATTCTTATAAGATTATTACAATATATAATTAACGTAGAAGTTCTGAAAAGTAATCGTTACTCTTTTGCCAATTCTACCGGGCTCTGACACTTTGGACACTTATAATGAGTACTTTGGTATTCCAACTGATGTCAAAGAAGTGAAAGAAAAGGAGATGACGATGATATTTTTCTAACGATTCTCATGAGATTAAAATATTTAATTATAAAAATAATTATTCGATTTTATACAATTTAATTAAAAGAATAATCATTCAAATTTACAAGATCGAAGTATATAGTGATCGATGGTGTGCAATATGTTACTGTTATTATTTTTCTAAAGATTTTGTTGATGGTACTACGGCTGTGCTCAATATTGCGGTACTGCCAAGCCGTTTTTAATATCCGCAAAATTAAGTAATAGGCCTACATTTTCTTATAGCTATACATCTATTTCTATGACAACCAGCTGCTAGAAATTCCCCTGTCATACAGCCCACGACCTGATAATGGAATAAGTGATAATGGAAAAAAGAAATGGTAGTGCTGGTTGTTGAAAAAGTAGTTGTCAGCAGGAATTGACAGAGTATAATGTAAATGTTTCTCATTACATCCAGTACATGTGAGCTGTTATATGTTGTTGTCAAGTCTGCCTAGAAAGTTGTTACGCAGTTCTTGAAAATCAGGATAATCTAAAGATTGAAAATGAGGAATGTGATGAAGGGGGCAGCATTGGGAGGAGCAATATGGTTTTGTGCAATATTTTCATGGTCAATGATGTCCATAAAATCATGATCATCATCTGAAAACAAAGGGGCTGCCAAGTTCATGTCATTTACATCGCCTACAACATCCACTAAAGAATTCTTTGAATCAGATGAGTTGTTGTTATTAATTTGAGTAGCTTGTTGTTGAAAATTAGCATTTGATGTTGATGGATGCTGTGAGGACCTTCTATTTATCCTCCTATTGAGCTGTAATAATTGAGAGACACGTGGACGGCCACTGCATCGGCCACAACGTGGTGTTCTGGGAAGTTGTATGTCCATGGTAGTTGTCAAGTTGTCTTAAAATTATATTCAAAAAGTCAATTATGCAAAACAAAAGGTTGTAAAAAAATCCCATCTAATCTACTACTATCTCAAACCTATGTTTTACAACAATAAAATAAATATAAATTAAAGCTGTAGGCCTAACCTACTGTAATGTCATAGCCATAACTGCCACGCACAAATTTTATCGTATATTCTAAGTAAATCAGCCACGCTGACTCCAATCTTGTACTCAAAATAAAGATTGGTCCACTAACCTTCAAAGTCATTTAAGCTTTTTTAAAACGTTTCAATATCCGTTTCGAAAACAACATAATCGGCATTACAAGCTCTGCCCATGAATATGTGACGAAACCTAGCTTTTTCAGGAACGGAAGTTAGGAATGTTTAGTCCGATTTAGAATAATAGAGATTGTCTTAAAACCCATTATTATCTAAATCCAGCTTGTAAAATAATCTCAGTCTTTTATGAAAGGTATATAAACTATTTAAAATTGCTTGTAGCTTGTTACATGATGTTTAAATAGGCTGAACACCGAGAAAAATGAGCTCAAAAAGCGCGGTTTTATCACAAGCTAGCGATGTTATCGCACTTTTTTTAAATATGCAATGTTAAATAGCTTACCGACCTTTCAGAAAAGACAGATCATTTTTAAGGCTGAATTTAGATATTAATGGATTTTAAAACACCCATTTCTATTATTCTAAATCGGTCTAAACATCCCTACGTAACTTCTGTTCCTAAAAAGCTAGGTTACATCACGTATTTATGGGTGGAGCTTGTTGTGCCGATCGTGTTGTTTTTGAGACCGATATTAAAACGCTGAAAAAAGCCTTCATTACTCTAAAAGTTAGTGAACTAATCTTTATTTTGAGCCCAAAATCGGAATCAGCGTGTCTGATTTACCTAGTTAATACGATAAAAGTTGTATGTGACAGTTATGGTTTAACAACAGCAATAAGGAAATATGTTTATTATAACTCTGAAATGCAATATTAGAAGTAAAATGGCAAGCTGCTGTGTAATATACACAGTATGAAAGTTGGTTGTGTTGAGTGTAGAATGGTTTGGATAGCGATCTTTAACAGAAAGCAAGTATGAGCGTTAACACGTCTGGAAGTTTTCTGCAAACTTTAGCAAAATAAAAAAATGTTCTCGGCATAAAGGGTCATTGTAGTTCGACCCTAGCTTGTACATAAGATGTAAAGAATTTTAGCTAACGTTTTAAATAATTTAATGAAACTTTCGATAATTGGACAAAAAAACATAGGCTGATAAACTGTGTACCACAATTTCGTACTTGTAAATCGGTTTTCGCCTCAAATGTTCTACGTTTATTACAGAAACCTTAGGATAAAGTTGAAAAGTTTTTCTTATAATTAAATCTTATAATGATTTTATAAAATCGAATAATTATTCTTTTAATTAAATATTTTTGCAAGATAGTAATAACGGAAAAATGTTAGAAACCTTCGGCAAGTAAACAATGCCATAAACTGGTGAAATGAGCACGTTTTCTCGTGAAATGCGCACTGCTTAATAGTTCTACTATCTGCCGTGCGGCTTTATTGGCGTATTGTTGGCCAGTCTTAATTATGATTAAAAAACCTTGTCAAGTTTTTTATTGCGAATTTCGGCAAAATTAATCTGTCTATTTGTGTATAATTTGATCAGATGGGTAAGTTTTAGGATATTGTCGACAATTTTCAAAGACTTGGTAACATATTTAAATAGGTTTATATGTGTTTTGTATCGTTATTATACTTAAACGACTTCATTGAAAAATGGTTAAATTTGTTGATGAGATTTCGGTACAATGGTTTGCGATGATGTTGATGAATAATTTTCGTGAGCTGTGTGCACATATGCATTTATCATATAGCTCCCAACAATCGCTTCGCTCGTGTTTGGTTGTGGGAAAATCTGTTTAGATTTTTAAATTCAGTATCATTTTTTAGATACAAATACAGAAATCTAAATAAATATCACAACTTCTTGATATTGGTTGCTATGACCAATGATATACAGTCCCCCAGCTATATATATATATACTGTATATATATATTCTGTATATATATACTGTATATATACTGTATATATATACTGTATATATACCGTATATATATATTATGTATATATATATACTGTATATATACTGTATATATATACTGTATATATACTGTATATATATACTGTATATATACTGTATATATATACTGTATATATATATATATATATATATATATATATATATATATATATATATATATATATATCACCGCTGCTCTATATATATATAGATATCCTTATCACCGCTGCTCTTCTGCATATGCCTAAACCCTCTAAGCAATATGCTGGAGGAGACTCAATATGGGTACCAGTTTAAGAGTGGCACCAAGATAAAACACCTCTTCTACATGGATGACATCAAGCTGTACGCTAACAAAGAAAGGGACATTGATTCGCTAATACACCTCACTCAGGTATACAGCAAGGACATCGGAATGACCTTCGGTATTGAGAAATGTGGAAGGCTAATTTTTAAGAAAGGCCATTTTATGCTCACAGATGGCCTAAGAATGACAAATGGTACCATCAAAAATATAGAAGAAGGATACAAGTACTTGGGGATTATGCAAAGCAACATCAACCACGAAGCCGAGGTACGTCACAAAGCCATTACCGAATACAAGAAACGCCTTCGGCAGGTCTTACGGAGCCAGCTCAATGCCAAGAACCAAATCATGGCAATAAATACCTACGCACAGCCAGTAATAAGATATCCAGCAGGCATAATAAAGTAGACTGAGGAAGCCATCAAAGAAACAGATATAGCAACTCGTAAACTGCTGACCATGCATGGAGCACTCCACCCAAAATCTGATACTACTAGACTGTATCTTGATAGGAAAGATGGCGGTAGGGAACTCAAAAGTGTACAGCAGACAGTGAAAGAAGAGGAGCAAAGCATCAAAGCATAATATGCAGCCTCCATGGCCATCTCAGATAAGTTGCTAGCTGAATTTCAATCGGCTGCTCTTACAACGGACCTACGCCCTGATGATGAGGAAATTGACTGGCACACGAAACCTCTTCATGGTGCTTACCACCAACAAATATCTAAGGTTGGCGATCTTCACCAGACATCTATGTGGCTGAACAAAGAAAACCTAACGACCAATACAGAGTCGCTAATCATGGCAGCCCAAGAGCAAGTTCTCCCAACAAGGCAACTCCAAACGAAAATCTATCACACTAGAGACGATCCTAGATGCAGACTGTGCAAAGATGCACCTGAGACCATCCAACACATCATCAGTAGATGCAAGCAGCTAGCAGGGAACGCATACACTGAGCGGCATAATCATGTCACAGGTGTTGTGTATAGAAGTCTATGTGATGAGTATGGCCTTAATAAACCACAACACTGGTGGGAAGCTCCTGGTAAAGTCAATGAAAATGACCGCGCTGAGATCCTCTGGGACTTCTACATCCGAACTGACAAGCATGTCCTAGCAAACCAACCAGATATAGTGGTGGTAGACAAGGAGAACAAGAAGGCTACTATAATAGATATAGCAGTACCCAATGACTACAATATAGACAGCAAAGAAAAAGAAAAGGTAGAGAAATATCTCCCTCTTGGAGAAGAAATTGAAGAATGCTGGAATGTAAGAACAACTGTAATCCCAGTAGTCATTGGGGCATTGGGCGCAATAACACCGGCGCATAAAATGTGGCTTGCCCAAATACCAACAACAATCAACTCAGGTGAGTTGCAGAAAAGTACGCTATTGGGAACAGCTAAGATCTTGAGGCGAGTGCTCGAACTCCCAGGTCTCTGGTAGGAGACCCGAGTTAGAGCAAAATCTACCACCCATACGGGGTATCCGGGGTGAGGAAACAATTTTTTATATATATATATGTATATATTATTAATTATGTCATATACTATTTTATTAAATTTTTGCAAACAGCCATATTGAGACAAACTGCTCACCAATAATAGGAAGTAGTACTCAGTAATAAAAGACAACTGTCCTAATTGCTTGAAAACCTTGAAAAAGACAAGTTTTTTTAAATGTTCATGTTGGCTGCAGTATTTTTGCTGTACATAGATGTAGCTGAGCTGTCTCTTCTGTGTATTAAAGACCCTCTAGCAGTAAAATAAAAAAGGAGAAGATGATTTTCAATTTTTAGAATTAACATTCTTGCTGTATCTTAAGCTACTTTCACTAATGTCTGGTTGGAGGACATCTTTTTATCAAGAAGATAAAGTTTCTACAGCTATTACAACTCTTTTTGGCTGATGCTGGTGTTCAACAAGCTACAAGTAATGACAGCTTTAGCTAAAATAGAGGCAAAAAGAACAAGAGCAGCATAGCATGGTTGTTTAGCAAACTTACTCAGCTGACTTGAGCAAAATGGTTTTGCTAATATTTTTCATGGCTCTTAAAAGGTAAACAAAAATTGGTATAAGTCTGTACATTGCTAATCATGAGCCTGTACCTGCAGAGTTCCTGCATTATTGCACTAAATTGCTAAAAACTCTCAAAGTGCTCATAGACTTGTGAAAAAATGTGACGGCTAAATGGATGTTTATCCTTTTTAAACAAGACTGCAAACCTGCTGTAAATATTTGTACTTCTATGACAATGTCTTCCAAACATCATGTTATTTCTCAAGACATGCTAGTTATGGTATAAGGAATATCATTGGAGGCTTCAAGTTAGTCCCGCCTTTATGTAAGCGAACGATCAACTGGCGATGTAAGGACATACATTTTATATTCATTCTGTTTGTCTTTGAGTGACAACGCTTATTCTCTTGTGAACAAACATGCATAGCTACACACTTGTCAGTGTTTCTCTACTCTTAGTTTCTGCTGCAAATGCTGATGACTGCATTGACATGAAGAGTTGCTACAACTGTGTAACTACGCCTTCGTGGCTGCCGATTTATCAATGTCGCTGGTGTCCACTAGACAAAAAGTGTCATGCATTTGGAGCGGTTGACACCAATCCTTGCTCTACTGATGAGAACATAATAAACCCGGCTGACTGTCCACCACAAGTTGATGCTGAAGAAATCAAAGAAGCAATACCTGCTTACAAACTTTCTCCTGCCTACTCTGTCTCGGAGAAGCAAAGGAAGGTCTAAAGTTTGAACTTGATGGTAATATGAAGGTGACTATATTATCAAGGTGACAATGTTCACTGATCGTGTCGTGACCTTATTTTAATCTTCACCTGAACCGGGATTTAAACTGTGAGCTATCAGAAAGCAGCGTGTTTGAAGTAGTGCTGAATCTAGTTGATACAAGATTTCTCGCCTGATGTGACCCAAAACACATTTTGATTTTTTCTATCAAATCTCGTAATCCATCATTTTTACGCTATGCACTGTAGCCTAGTTGTTACATTGGCATGTTACATAAGTTTCTCTTAAACTAACTATGCCATAGATAGATGGTATATTATAATGTTAATAACATATATGTAACCGTGTTATATACATGCTTATGTTGGTTGAGTTGGTGGACAGTAGCAACAGTAGGATTTAGATGGTACCACATACACTATGAACAAACATTCTGTAAACAGAAGACAACTGCTGCAGAATTACCATATCATGTTGGTCTATTTCTATCCTGTGAGGTGATTCGGATATGTGATTTACGGAGTTCTTACTTCTACTGCACTTCTAAAGTACACAAACCATCAACAAGCCTCACACGCTGTAGCTATGCGAGTAGGTCACCCAGTATCAGTTCAACTATAACAGGTTGGAGTGACTCAAATAGAACGCTGAAGAATTTAATGCGGGTGGTAGTTATCCAACAAGTAATGATAACTCCAAAAAAGATTTTATTTGATTAAAAGATTTGCAACTTAAGACCAGTTGTTGACATACTTACTAAGTAACATCTAGTGGCAGAATATGCTTATCCCACAGTTAGGAACATCATCATCACACGTCATGCCAACCTGGCATGGCGCAACATTTTTCCCAACCTTCAGCCATGGCTTCAGAGAGATGGATGGACAGACAGACGGACATACGGATGGACAGCCAAACACGGTTACTATTATAGTATAGATTGTTGACAAGACATCAAGGAAGGTGGATAAATAACAGATTGGATTGCTGATGTAACCTATTTCTGGTTAATAATTCCTTTGGTAAAATAGCTTTTCGGGATTTCCTTAAAAATTTTGCTATATGACAATTGGCATGGTTTATTATACTAGAAATTCCACTGTCATACAGCCCACGACCAAAGTGATATTGGAAAAAAGAAAGGGTACTGATGGTTGAGAACTGCAATATTAGCAGTCAAATGACACTGCAGTGCAATAGGATAACTGCAATGGCAGCTGTAATGTACTGGGTGTGGGTGTTATTATATACAACAAACAGCAATAATGAAAGGGAAAGATTATATGTTTATATCTCTCCCCCTGCAATAGGAGAAATGCAATATTGGCCAATATTAGAAGTAAAATGCACTGATATTATTAGAATAACCAATATTATTAATATAGTGATAATATAAAACCAATGCACAATTTTGTTTACATTTCAAAATGTCATAGCTAACAATATCAAGAAGTGATATTTATATAGATTTTTAGAAAATCTATTTAAAAAAGTGTTTGGTCATGACAAACCGCAATAATGACAGAAAAAGATTATATGTTTATATCTCTCCCACTACAATAGGAGAAATGCAATATTAGAAGTAAAATGCACTGATATTATTAGAATAACCAATATTATTAATATAGTAATACAGTAATAATATAAAACCAATGAACAATTTTGTTTACATTTAAAAACGTCATAGCTAACAATATCAAGAAGTATCAAAAAGAATATCCAAACTTAGTAATAGTAATACAGTAATAATAGAAAACCAATGCGCGATTTTGTTTACATTTCAAAACGTCATAGCTAACAATATCAAGAAGTATCAAGAAGAATATCCAAACTTATAATTAAATATCGTAATCTCATAAAAATCGTTAGAAAAAAATATCATCGTCATTTCCTTTACTTACAATGCGTTGGACATCAGTTAGAATACCAAAATACTCAAATGTGTCTGGAATGTCAGTTAATTTGAAATCGGCAAAAATGAAACGATTTCAGGACTCCTACGTTAATCACCGAAACCTTCAGGATTTCGACAATGCTATAGACTGGTGAAAAGTGCACGTTATTTTTTCGTGAAATACGCACGATTTAATCGTTCTATTCCTTGTCGCTCGGCGTTTCAATTTCCGGTCTTAACTTTTATAAAAGTGAGGCTTGGCAAGTTTTAATAACGATTTTCATTCAAATAAATCTGTTTATTTGTGTATAATCCGATCAGATGGGTAAGTTTTAAGATAATAACGACGGTTTACAAAGACTTGGTAACATATTTAAATAGGTTTGTATGTGTTTTGTATCGTTATTATACTTTAACGACTTTACAAAACGATGGTTAAATTTGTTGATGAAATTTTGATACAAGGGTTCGTCTCACTGTTGATGAATAATTTTCGGGAGTTGTGTGCCCATGTGCATTTATCATAAATCTCCCAACCAATCGCTTCGCTCTGTTTGGTCGTGGATCGTGGCCGTTTGGTCGTGGCCTTGCTGTATGACAATTTTTATGTTTTATTATATCAAGATGCCATATTCTAATATAATAATTTAATAGCAACTGTTTATGCATGTACAATGGGGTGCAGCAAAACACCTTCAGTGATAAGTACAACAATGAGGTGTAAGTAGATTTACTATAATAGTGGCAAGCATAGACATGGATACTCATACTATTTCAGTGAGTTGATAAAGACTACTAAAGTGTGAAATCTAAGGAAGCTAATTAATGTATATACAGTATGAGCACTAAGCTCAGCACTGCAAAAGATTTATTGTATTCTTAGCTCAAGTTGCTACACGGCCGTCACCACAACAATCCATAAAGACGTTCTTTGGAAGTAATTGTCTTTAACGGAAGCAAAGGCACTTTATTGAATTTCTAGTCAGGTGGATCGTGACGCAGTTATGTGGAAAATGAAAGCTTTTAGATTGTCGATTTAGCTTGGCATTGCTTGGAGTGAGCTTGTTTTTTCATATAAAACAAGCAATAGGTAGCGGGTCGAGTTCTGGCAGTATCCTCTCATAACTTTTTCCTCCTGTGAGAATACTTTTAAGGTGACGGAACACCACTCTTATTGTATTCCAGATTATTCTACAACTTTGGATGGCAGTTGATTATATCAAGTGGTAGAGTGTTGCTCTATTATGCTGAATGTACCGAGTTCAAGACCTGTACAGAGCAATCTTTTATATGCGCTTTAATAACTTCCTAGATTATTTCTTCAGGTCGACAGTTTCAAGCTAGTTCAGAGTTTTATAAATATGTGTGGTATTTGGTGATATCAACGTCGCCATGTTTATGCCTTAAGCCTCGACTATTGCTGAAACGTTCCATTTATTCTACATTATCTAATAGTAATAATAACAATTGATTGTCTAGTAATAATAATAATTATTGTGCAATAATTGTGCAATAGCTGTGTTAAAGTTTTATTGTTTTGAAGGTTTTAAATTAAATTTTAAAGGTTTTAAATTCAAACTATCTATGATTGTCCACTGTGTGATAAACACTTTATAAATACAACATCAGCAACACTGTTCAGCTCTAAGGACTTCCTCTAATGACTACTGTACAGTGTATATCCTTTGGTGTGATCATACTGACATATGCACCAATACAAGCACTGAGTGAGGGATTGACACACTTAGCAGGTGCTGTGATGGCAAGAGTACAAAGCAGAACTTGTGGGTATTTGTGAAGAATAATTCAGCACTGCTCGTGACTTATTTTTCAACGAATCAGCAAATGAACTATTTTAGTGTTAAAAGTTGCAAGAAATGATAAACCTACCACTATGGAAATAGACTAAGAGGATAGTTAAATACAGTCTTAAAACCACAGCTTTATTAGGCAGTATATATTGGAGCAAGAAGAAATGAACACCCTCAACTGACCACCACTGGCTTGTAAACAATTTTTAGCAAATTTAAACCAATTTTTCATGAACTGGCCACAAATGTCTCACAGGCAACTGTGCATTATCACGAAAGTATGACACAAATTGAGAGTTGTCTTCTTTATTTCAACTGCATTAAAAAATGAGCAGGCAATTTGGTATAAAGCATTGTATCAGTGTTAATATTACTTAGTCAAATGCTATGGGAATTGTCATTTCAATAAATTCACTACTAGTTCCTTCGATACTATATAGGAGTCTACCAGTAGTAGTATCATACAGTATGACTTACCTTTGTTACTATATAGGAGTCTACCAGCAGTAGTAGCATATAGTATAGTATGACCTACCTTTGTTACTAGATAGGAGTCTACTAGTAGTAGTATCATACAGTATGACCTACTTTTGTTACTATATATGAGTAAACCAGTAGTAGTAGCATATAGTATGACTTACCTTTGTTACTATATAGGAGTCTACCAGCAGTAGCAGCATATAAAATGACCTACTTTTGTTAGTATATAGGAGTCTACCAGCAGTAGTAGCATATAGTATGACCTTCTTTTGTTACTATATAGGAGTCTACCAGTAGAAGTAGCATATAGTATGACCTACCTTTGTTACTATATAGGAGTCTACCAGTAGTAGTAACATATAGTATGACCTACCTTTGTTACTATATAGGAGTCTACCAGTAGTAGTAACATATAGTATGACCTACCTTTGTTACTATATAGGAGTCTACCAGTAGTAGTAACATATAGTATGACCTACCTTTGTTACTATATAGGAGTCTACCAGTAGTAGTAACATATAGTATGACCTACCTTTGTTACTATATAGGAGTCTACCAGTAGTAGTAACATATAGTATGACCTACCTTTGTTACTATATAGGAGTCTACTAGTAGTAGTAACATATAGTATGACCTACCTTTTTTACTATATAGGAGTCTACCAGTAGTAGTAACATATAGTATGACCTACCTTTGTTACTATATAGGAGTCTACTAGTAGTAGTAACATATAGTATGACCTACCTTTTTTACTATATAGGAGTCTACCAGTAGTAGTAACATATAGTATGACCTACCTTTGTTACTATATAGGAGTCTACTAGTAGTAGTAACATATAGAATGACCTACCTTTTTTACTATATAGGAGTCTACCAGTAGTAGTAACATATAGTATGACCTACCTTTGTTACTATATAGGAGTCTACTAGTAGTAGTAACATATAGAATGACCTACCTTTTTTACTATATAGGAGTCTACCAGTAGTAGTAACATATAGTATGACCTACCTTTGTTACTATATAGGAGTCTACTAGTAGAAGTAACATATAGTATGACCTACCTTTGTTACTATATAGGAGTCTACCAGTAGTAGTAACATATAGTATGACCTACCTTTGTTACTATATAGGAGTCTACTAGTAGTAGTAACATATAGAATGACCTACATTTGTTAGTGTTTAGTAGTCTACTAGTAGTAATAGCATATAGGATGACCTACCTTTGTCATTATATAGGATTCCACCAGTAGTCATAACGTATAGAATGACCTACCTCTGTTACCATATAGGAGTCTACCAGTAGTAGTAGCATATAGTATGACCTACCTTTGTTATTATGTAGGAGTCTACCAGTAGTAGTAGCATATAGTATGACCTACCTTTATTACCATATAGAAGTCCACCAGTAGTAATAACATATAGATTGACCTACCTTTGTTACTATATACCAGTCCACCTGAAGTAGTAACATATAAAACGCCCTACCTTTGTTACTATATACATGTAGGAGTCTACCACTAGCATGTTAGGGTTGATCTTCATTTAATTAATCAATATTTGGAGCTGGCTCTATTACCCTACCTGCCTGTAGGACCATAGACCAATGATAATAGCACCAAACCCTCTCACTATGATGAACCTCACCATGAGAAAACTTCCTCAAGTTATTCCATCACTCAGCATACAAGAGATATATAGAGACCTTTTCCTTATGACAACCGTCAATACTGTCTAGTATTTTAGCATTTGGTCAAACAGACAGCATTTGGTAGACAGTTTAGTTAACTAATAAAGAGCAGATGTAAATAGTTAGAGTCATATTTTTACTTGTCTAAGTATTTACTTTTGGGTTTATAAGATTGAGTTACACAGAGATGTGTACTCATCACTAGCTGATATGCCACTTTACTCCTAATCCTCATGACCATCAGTAACACATCTCAGAAATAGAGTCTACCCATCTGAATGTCTTCAATCAAATTTACAATCAATTGGTAGATAGTTTTATTCAAACTGTTTCACTCTAGATCTGCTATTTGCTTTTTCAAACAAGTAAGATGAAGGTTGTTACTTCAGCGATAGTTGTTGTATACCAATTAACTCCTGTTGCAGACTTGCCTGTTGGGGCAGAAAAATATTTTTATCTTATGTACTATTTTATTAAATTTTTGCACACAGCCATATTGGGAAACGTTGCTCACCAGTAATAGGAAGTAGTACTCAGTAATAAAAGACAAGTGCCCTAAGTGCTTGAAAACCTTGAAAAAGACAAGTTTATTTTAATGTTGATGTTGACTTGCTGTATTTTTGCTGTACATAGATGTAGCTGAGCTGTCTCTTCTGTATATTAAGGACTCTCTAGCAGTAAAATAAAAAAAGGAGAAGATGGCTTTCAATTTTTAGAGTTAACATTTTTGCTTTATCTTAAAGGTTGACTTGCAACAAACTTCACATTACAGTTATTTGGTATCAAAAGGTTCACCATGTCTTACTCTGTTGGGTTGTAGGTGCCAAATATGTGGAAATGCGATTACAAGCTCTTAAAAGCTCAAAAAAGAACAGCCGCCGTAGATTGGAATCTCTTTATTTCTCTGACGTTGTCATTACAGTTTCGTTATCGTCTTGTCACGTGATGTTCTCACGTGAATTAAAAGGCCAATAAAAAACTCAATATAAAACTTATATAGCACTAGTTTATGACAAACACTTCGGGTTTTACCGAAGAGCCCGTATCAAATATAGATGCTCGCTACTTTACAGTTTTATTTCGGCTTGGTCTAATCGGCAAGTCGTAATCTGATCATGTGACCCAATACTTCGCAAATAATTTCTTCAGAACTTTTTGATTATCACAGGTGACCAACAGGCTCGTCATGATTATCAGACAATGATATGTATTTCTTCGAGGTAAGGTTAAAAATTAAACAAATTTTTACGGTAAGTTATAAGATATCACTGCTAAAAGTGACAGCATTACATTGACGATAAAACAGACGCGTAAGAACAATAGACATGGTTTTATTGAATGCGTGAAGTATATTTGTGAAAATATTTCGACGAATAAGGTTGCCTGAAAGTGTGAACAGAAGCCATCTACCACAACTACGTCACATTTGAGCCGTTTTGGAAAGAGAGTCCAAACTACGGCGGTCTCGTGTGGCTGCGATTATAACTGTTCATTTTTGAGCTTTTAAGAGCTTGTAAACACATTTCCACATATTTTGCACCTACAACAGAGTAAGATATGGTCAATCTTTTTATATCAAATAACGGTAATGTGAATTTTGTTGCAGGTCAATACCTGCAATAACTCCAAAGAGAACAAAGTTCATAGTGTTGCTGCTTAGCAAACTTATTCAGCTGACTTGAGCAAAAAGGTTTTGCGACAGGCTTCATGGCTTTCAAGTAGTAAACAGAAATTGTTCTAACTGTGCACATTGTTAATCATGAACCTGTACCTGCAGATTACTTACTATACCGCACTAAAATGTCAAGAGCCCTGGTCAAGAGTGCTCATCGACTTTCAAAAAATGTGCTAGCTTATTTGTTATTAATTCATTTTAAACAAGATCACCTGCCAATATTGATAATTCTATGACAGCATATCCCAAATATCATGTTATCTTTCCAGACCTTTCAGCTAGATTATACTAGAACTAACGCCATTGGATGATTCATGTCAAGTTCCTCCCTTATTTAAACTTATCATCAACTGACAATATAGAGACGTTCAGCTTACAGTCTTCCTGTTGATCTTTGGGTGATGACGCTTATTCTTTTGTGAACAGACATGCATAGCTACATACTCACCGGTCTTTCTCTACTCTTATTTGCTGCTGCAAATGCTAATGACTGCATGGACATGAAGAGTTGTTACAACTGTGTAATGATGCCTTCATGGCTGCCGATTTATCGATGTCGCTGGTGTCCACTAGACAAAAAGTGTCATACGTTTGGAGCGATTGACACCAACCCGTGCTCTACTGACGAGAACATAATAAACCCGGCTGACTGTCCACCACAAGTTGATGCTGAAGAAAGCAAGGCAGCAATACCTGCTTACAAACTTTCTCCTGCCTTTTCTGTCTCAGAGAAGCGAAGGAAGGTCTAAAGTTTGAACTTGATGGTAATGTGAAAGCGACTATACTATCAAGATAATCATTTTCACTGATCGTGTCCTTATTTTAACTTTAACCTTTGGAAACGAAATTTTAACTGTGAGCTATCAGAGCAGTGCTTTTGAAGCAAAGCTGTGTCTCGCTGATTCAGGATCTCTCTCTTGATATGACATGAATCACATTTAGATTTCTCTATCAAATCTCATGATTTGTTGGTTGTAGGTCTTGCACTACACATATTGTTGTTAGATTACCATGTTACATGATTGTTCTTGCAATAATCTACACTATACATAATCGTTGTATTACATTGCCAATATATTCTACCATCATTATGTGAATAGTTTTTTATTCCATAAAACTGCGCGCAAATGTTTAAGTGATTTCTGGTTTTTACCGGACCAGAGTTACTATCTCAACAGGAAGGAAATGGTATCCAGCAAGTAAGAACAGGTCAAAACACGGTAGCGTTTCTATCCTGTTGCAGTGGCTAGCCAATGGATTGGTTTGTTTATTCTCGGCCTTCAGATGCTGACTCTTGATGTGATGCCACTGCGCATCACTCAAATAGGGCAGGGCTTTTACAGATGCTGTTTTTAGTTCTGTAAGGGTGTAATTTCTGTAAATACTTACCTTCGTTGTAAAGAGAATGCAACTTCAGTTGAATAAGTTTCTTTGAGCAGGCAATAAGCCTTGTTCTATCTCATGAAGATGACTCAAATAGTTGGAGTCGTCTTATTACTTATTTATATCACTTATCTAAGAGTACACATATCACCAAGTACAAGTACACATATCCATGCACTGTGAATATGCCAGTAGATATGCTAATATCAGGTCAGCTATAATAGGATTGAGTGATTTTAAAGGGTGTGTGATACAACAGGTGGCCACAGGTGGCCACAGGTGGCCACAGGTGGCCACAGGTGGCAATGTTACTCAATGTGAAGAAAGGAGCTCAGTAAGATCAAGTCTAAAAGCATATCAAATACTACAGATACCCCTGTCTACTGGTGCCCCAATTAATATAATTATGGTGGCCGATGTTCTTCATTCCATTCTATTATAAATATGACTATGACGGCTTATGTTCTTAAAAATCTTTGCACAGTCAATTGATTTTTATTTAACATATAACAACAGTTGCCCTTTTAACTTTCAAACTACATGTCATTAGAAAAGTGTTTTGTGCAGTTTAAATGAATTGAGAGAAAAAATAAGACCACTGTAAATATTTTCAATCTTTGTCAAACAACTGTAACTTTCAAACATCATATCAAAAAGAAAGTGTTTTGTACAGGTCAAATAAGTTAAGAAACAAAATCAAACAAATATAAAAGTGTTTAAATTATTTCACATTTACATGTTTCCCCATGTAAATGTGAAATAATTAGCAAGTAATGGCTAAACTAAGTCTGTTTTGCTACGATTACAATAAAAGCCGATTTGGTAGTGATATAATTATAGTGAACTTGGAAAACAAAATAATAATTCTGATTATGTTGAATTAATAATAGCAATTTTTGCATAGAACTGTGTGTATAAAAAAGGTTACTGTTCCAGCAGAAGCTATGCATTAAAACTTTGAATATGGCGATACTGGTACCTCTCGACACTGGTACAAATGTATAAATGAGATATAGGACTGTCTTTGTTTGACCGAACGGAGAGAGAATGTAGAGGCTATTCCTACTCGAGATCATACAAGTGTCCATGAAAAAAGTGTTGGCCTTGACGGCGATGTAGCAATTGAACCTTACGAAAAACTGAAAATATAAGTTCACAAAAATGCGAAAAAGCATCGTGTTTCATAGAGGTAATAGAGTTCATAGAATTTCAATTAATGTCACTTGGCACTTGCAATCGAGAAAAGGGTGCATAGAGTATATAGTAAAAGCTGCGAACCGAAAGAGCTTTCGTAGAATCGTGGATAGAGAATTGGATTGCATACCTGCGATTGCAATTTTTATGAGTTCGAGTGCAGCAAAGTGTAAAATTTTAATATCCAAGGTTTTAATAGCTTTAGCCAGACAGACAGATATCCGAACAGACAATGACAGACAGACAACAAACTTTGAGAAATACATACTGTATATACATGTAGATTAGCAGAATGCACGGGCGTTGCAAGAATACTAAAAATCAGCTTACAAACAATGGGAGGTAATGTAGTTGCCTGTCACTAGCTATTATCTTGGCACATTGCCAATGGCTAATTTGAGTAAGCTTACTAATAAGAGCTAACTACTTGCTTTCACGATTGAGCCTGCATCAAATTACACTACCACTTTCCATGACATTGCGTCATGACTGCGCTGTAACGGGAATCAGTAGGCATTTGCACCCATATAACAACATATATTGCTAATGAATCCATCAAGCTCGTGTGGCTTAATTGGTAAGAGATTGGGCTGACCATTAGGAGGGTCCAAGGTTAAATTTTTTGCGATACGGATTTTTAATTCCAAGATTTTAATAGCTATAGAATATAGATGGACAAATAAAATTATGAAGGCCTATACTCCTCATTCATGTTTTTCTCTTTATGATAAGATATAATGATTTGTTTGTACTTTTTTCAAGATCAACCTAATTGGATTTGCTTATAGACAATCTCTATATATATTTATATATAGAGAGATTGTATATATTGTGGCCATGAAGGCTGCCTCGTGGCAGCCTTCAGGGCCACTTCAGATAAGTTGCTAGCTGAATTTCAATCGGCGGCTCTTACAACGGACCTACACCCTGATGATGAGGAAATTGACTGGCACACAAAACCTCTTCATGGTGCTTACCACCGACAAATATCTAAGGTTGGCGATCTTCACCAGACACATATGTGGCTGAACAAAGGAAACCTAACGGCCAATACAGAGTCGCTAATCATGGCAGCTCAAGAGCAAGTGCTCCCAACAAGGCAACTCCAAACAAAAATCTATCACACTAGAGACGATCCTAGATGCAGACTGTGCAAAGATGCGCCAGAGACTATCCAACACATCATCAGTGGATGCAAGCAGCTAGCAAGAAAGGCATACACTGAGCGGCATAATCATGTCGCAGGTGTTGTGTATAATAGAAGTCTATGTGATGAGTATGGCACAACCACAACACTGGTGAGAAGCTCCTGGTAAGGTGAATGAAATTGACCGCGCTAAAATCCTCTGGGACTTCTACATCCGGACTGACAAGCATGTCCTAGCAAACCAACCAGATATAGTGGTGGTGGACAAGGAGAGCAAGAGAGCTACTATAATAAATATAGCAGTAACCAATGACTACAATATAGCCAGCAAAGAAAAAGAAAAGGTAGAGAAATATCTCCCTCTTGGAGAAGAAATTGAAAAATGTTGGAATGTAAGAACAACTGTAATCCCAGTAGTCATTGGGGCACTGGGTGCAATAACACTGGCACATAAAATGTGGCTTGCCCAGATACCAACAGCAATCAACTCAGGTGAGTTGCAGAAAAGTGCGCTATTGGGAACAGCTAAGATCTTGAGGCGAGTGCTCAAACTCCCAGGTCTCTGGTAGGAGACTCGAGTTAGAGCAGAAACTACCACCCATACGGGTTAACCAGGGTGAGGAAACAATTTTTTATATATATATATATCAAATTTTGTCTGTGTTTCTGTGTGTCTGTGTATGTGACTTTCTGGCTATAGCTACTAAAATCTTGGAATAAAGAATCTGTATCACAGGAGATTTGATCTCGAACCCTTTCATAATGATTTCACTAAAAGGATAACTGCATATTATAGTGTGTTTGTTTGGTGTTTTAGTATTCATGACTTCACTGCTACTTGAACCTTCAATTCAACTTGCGTTATGCTTTGACTATACAAATATTATGCAATACTTTAGCTATAATTTAGCAAAGATTACATAATAGAGGACAGCTGCTGTAACAATATTTTAAGAGATTTTTCCCCAACTTTTGTTATATTTCTGGAAATCATACTCAATATGAGTATATTTTAGTAGTAGTAGTAGTAGTAGTGAAGTCAAAGTGTTTGTTTAAAAAGACTGAGTTAATGAAAAACCTTATAAACAGTGGAAACCTACCACCTTTCATAGTCAGCCAAACTATTCATGACCTTGCACTTTGTGTGTTCTACATTTTGTATATACCGTAAGACCTCATGCTCAAGCCGCGCGGCTTGTGCTCAAAAACAGATGACTCCCGAAAGAAAGAATAATCCTCCAACAAGCCGCATATGCCCACAGACCGCGGCTAATGACAGAGGTTTTGTCGTCCTTGACCCCTTCAGGAGTGAGAGTGTTGAGACGGGTTTCGTTATACCCCTGTCCTCTTGAATAAGAAAACAGGCTACATCAGTACATATGAAAAGAATTTTCTTTTACTTCCGAGTTCGAATTAAAATTCCTAAACTCTTGCATCAAGAACTTACTTGCCATGTCTCAGCTAGATTTTTATTTCGCTGTTAAAGGGCTTCACGCTTATGGAAAGATGCCGGTCAAGAATGAAAAGGTGTTAATAACCTATGACTGTGGTGAGTTAAACATAAGCGATAAATTCTTCTTTAGTTTAAAGTATTCCATAAACATGAAAATAAACCTTGAAAAC
Organism: Watersipora subatra; assembly: GCF_963576615.1. NCBI lineage: Eukaryota > Metazoa > Bryozoa > Gymnolaemata > Cheilostomatida > Watersiporidae > Watersipora > Watersipora subatra. Next base: position 11,696,410 of record NC_088708.1, on the reverse strand, counting down.
AAACGACTAGGTCGCTAAAACCCCGTACATAAAAGTGTATCATGACTGCAATTTTATGGTTATATCGCGGAACTGAGCAGAAACCGCGTTTATCGAGAAGCCGCCCTGGGCCCCACATAAGTTTTAAAAACTTGTCTTTAGCCGCAGCCTATGACCTTGAACCAGTAGCAGTGCCCAACGACAAGCCGCGCGGCTTGAACATGAAGACTTACGGTATAACACTCATGGTGCCGTTTAGCTTTAATAATTTCCTTGTAGCATACAGTGTCTTTAAAATGTGTCTGCTCTGGTTGATGCTTCAATGCAAGCTCAGAGAGTTTGCTTCAGCACCAAGTTAAGTAATGCCATAGATGTTTAAAACACTTTTGCATTGCTCAAATTTCATTGGCTAATTCTGTTATTGGTGAGTACATTGTCTGTTTTAGTCACAAATTATAAACTCCGCTGCCACTATGTTTACATTCACTTTTTCTGGCTAACAAATAGAGAAAATAACAGTTGAAAACAGCGCTAAGCACATGAGTTTATTGGATAATATACTGTTAGTACCAGTATTAAGTAATAATGCAATGCAACAAGTTTTCCAATTGATGAACAAAGTCTTTTTGTATCAGGTAAAGGTACTAATTGGTGAACACAGCGAGACATTTTTAGATATGATGGGCTGCCTAAAGAATAGTGTTTCTTTCAGTTCAACTATTGTTAAAACAGTAAATAATGAGTTGTCTGCTCTTTTTTATTGTTGTTAAAAAGAGCAGACAACTGATTAAATATTATTTTTATCATACTTGATTCAACTTAGGTTCAAAGTTAGGTAAATGGTATCTAAACCAATACTTTAATAGTTCTTTGCTTTGATTGGTCAGTAAGCTAGTCATCCGGTCTTCTGTTATCAAAAACATGGGAGTGTGTGAAGAGCATTATTAAGAACGTAACATCATGTATGGTCAGCATGTGTATGTACTGATGCATTGACAGCATGCCTGTTATCAACGATTGCTGCCCTCAAACATTAATCTGTGCTGCACTCTATCTCTTATGCAGACATCTCACATAAAAAAGGCTGTTTAAATCTATCCTCCTAATATTTGATGCAGTAATACAAACAATGACTTTTAAGTATATGCCTAGACTGTTGAATGTGACTTGATAAATTGAGAAGAAACCAGATTCCATGAATAAACAATTTTTAATAATTTTTCTAAGTTTATATATACTACTGCTATTTAATGTCAAGAGGCAGGTTGTGTGTATTGTATAGATTTGTGCAAATTCAAGTCCTATAATAATGGCATTTCTAATGCAAACCAAAATAGGAGCAGATGAGACAGTCTACATCACAATACTGAACGGGTGTCTCGTTAAAAGAATATGATTTATTACTAATAGTGAAAGTGAATAAAAAATAAAAAATGGTTAATCTAGTTTGTACAAGTTATTTATATAACAACAATATTTAGAACATTGAAAACAGTTAAAGTATTATAATGTGAAACATGGGTTTTAAATTACTAGTTTGAAAATATTAAATTCTGGAAAAGTCATTTTGTCTAGCCAGATAAAAATACATTTATTATGTCAAAGCTGGAATCATTGGATACTGATTAGAAAACATAATAATCCACAAGTCTAAAGTCTATGAAGTTGTGAGTATTCAAGCTTACGGTATAACATAGATGGCAAACCACATGACTTTTTCTCAAGTTCACTGGCATTAACAATACTAAAATAAAATATCAAATGACAGATTATTTACTAGTGTTAGGCTGCACTATTTCCTGTTGCATATTCTTAGTACCATGAATATGGTACTAAGTTGCCTTAGTATCATATTCATGGTACTAAGGCAACTTATTAGCCTTAGTACTAACATTGAGCTCTATCAGCAGATGGTAAAATAAAGTGTTCTTTACCCTGACTAAGTCAGCGATCTTTCTCATTTTCTCAAAGTCTCATCAAAATCAGGAAAGACGTAACTCCATCTCAATACTTCAGTTTGGTCACTAGCCACTGTATGAAAGTAAATGTCAATGTTCAAGTATTCCAGCTTGGCTGCTAGTAGTGGTACAAATAAGGTCTACACAGGAGTTGTCTTTCTTATCTGTAGCAACAAATAAGTTGATTTTGAAAATCGACAAATATGTTGTCGATTTTCTGTATGACCCAAGCATGATTTACTGTATGACCCAAGCATGCATCACCAAGACTCACGTCTTGGCGATGCATGCTTGGGTCATACAGTATGTTAGAGAAGAGGTAACCCAGTTCTCAGTACCTACCACTTCCGGAACTGTCAGATTAACCTGAAAGGATGCCTTTGCCACACGTCCAGTCTGACAGAGCTAGGTAGCTAGGTAACCATTTCAATGTGTGAAGGACAGAGATGAATCTTTAATGTGCTCACATTGTCAGTATGGTACACAGGCCTCCAAGTTATGGTATATATCCAAAAGACCCAGCAATATTAGGGTTGAAAGCTTGTTGTCAGATCGGCATTAAGCAGGACTCGAACCACCAACCTCATGGTTAACACACAAAGGCACTACCACTAGGCCACCCTGACACCCTAGCAAGCAACTAGTGTCACTTATTTGCACTTAGGAGACAATCTGTTAGCTGAAGTGCCTGGAGCTCTGTTCTTAGACAGCGGAAGTTAATGAGCAGCACCTGCTGTTTTACTGACCAGCTCTCAGGTACTCAGCCTTATCACTATCAGAAGGCACCGGCAAGAAAAAGGCGCATCCTTTTATGGTAGCTCTACAACAGAGAAATGTTCTCATCAGTTAGAATGAAAGAAGAGGCTCTGCTCAAATCTCTCGCATTATGCTTCAGAGAGCTTTTAAAGAGTGAAGTGTTTTTACATGTGTCTCTTGATTAGTAGCGTTACTTTGTGGTGAGCGACAGGGAATCGGAAGGTTCCAGCTTGTAGCTAGTAAGACCTCATAGAAGCCAAAGAGCTCTATGATTATCTCAAATATTTATACTAACATTTTTACTATTTACTTGAGATATCAAATGGTCCTTGTATAGTTTACTGCAGCTATAGATATGATAATACATGAAAATAATAAAGTCATAAGTTTTAACTATTATGTTTATAAGCAGGGGGCCATTGGGGCCATTTAAAACAACAGAGTATGTACTTAAAAAGGTACATTGAAGGTGCGCAATGGGTCTCCCGATTTGTGAGCAGATTTAGTTCACTCATTGCGTGTGATTCATGCATACTCATTTGTAAGGCACTAAGCTTAACAAGTAGATCTCAGGCTACAGATCTAAGATGCACTATTTACAACCTCCTATGACCTTAGCAGAGCTTCAGTGCTGGAACAAGGAAATATTAGTCATAGTTACATTTTATTATTAGCCTTCTATCTACTTATATGAGGGTCGGGTCGAGTGTAGGCTCAACGGTATATTATTAGCGTAGTATCTATTCACTCTGCCACATCGGAGGCGTGTGCAGACTCTAAGGGTCTATATTAACAATTGCTTTGTTTTATGATATCACGTGTTGCAAGCGTCCTGTCATCCATCTAGTACCGTAAGTGTCATTGCTGACCTTTTATTTACGAGAAGCAACTAGAGAGCTCAGCACGATGAAACTGGTTTATCTTGTTTGTATACTCGCGATACTATTTGCTGCAGCTGCAGCAGATGATTGTATTGATCTTAAACATTGCACTGATTGCGTCCTCAAATCATCATGGTTACCAGCTTTTAACTGTCGCTGGTGTCCACGCGACGAGAAGTGTCATACATTTTTAGCACTCGACACCAACCCGTGCTCCTCCGACGAAAACATTATACATGTGAAAGACTGCCCGCCAGAAGCTAGTCCTTATGGGGGAAAAAAGAAAATGGCAGCGTTTGAACTTTCGCCAGCATTTACGTTTTCTGAGCAACAAGAGAAAGAACGCTTTCCATCTAAGGAAGACGACTAGAGACACTCTGAAATTGACTAACAAGCTAGTAGCTCTGCTATATATTGTTATATCTAAGGACTTGTATGTTTGCCTGAATCCTCAACTCTCACCTAGTAGCACTCATATAGGCTACATAAAGGTATAAACACTGCTTATTGTTACTGCTTTCACGTTCTTAAAAAGCTTCTTCAGCTTTTTTGTGAAATTATTGTTGTTCAAGCATGGAAATTTACCTTTCTTTTATTTCATTAACGAGCTTAAACAGCTAGAAGGAGCTATCTTATCTCATCACATAATTGCTTACGGCTTATTTATATGTTTGTTCATGGTTCTTTGCTACATCTGAGGACAGCTCAAACTAAGTTTATAGATTTTATATTTCATAGAGATATTTTCACTTTCACAATTTATAGAAATAGTTTGTCAAATATTGAGCAGACTAATATACTCCCAAACAACAATCCTGAGTAAAAACAAGTAAACGTATTAACAGCTTCTAATCTGAGTGAGGTTTGTTTGGCAGTGAACTGCAGAGAATGGTTGTTGGTAGCCACAGATACAGAAACTGTAGCATCTGCAATATATAATAGAAAACATAAAATTCATAAATTGAGATCGCATGAATTTAAATTAATCTAATGCATGCCATTCACTTCCTGTTGAGTGGAGACAACTCAAAGTCATACAACGCTAATGAGCCATATAACCTAAATCTTGTTTAGCTGATGACTTCCAATGAGTGGCAGCAAGGGCATCAATGAGTGGCAGCAGTGAAAGGCTGCATAGAGTGGCAACAATTGACTAGCAAGCATTAAAAATTGTTGATTAATGATTTTACATTCCGTGTCTGTGTGTCTGTGTGTCTGTGTGTTTGATAAAATTCATGGTGTTTTAAAAGGTTTGCATTACAGCAACCATACTGAACCTTTTAGTGGTTAGAAGCAGCAACTTCATTGAGCAATATATCATTGGCCAATGCAATGTATCATTGGCCAATACAATATACTATTAGCCAATACAATCATTGATCAATACAATATTGGCTTTTTTCCTAACAGAAAGTCATGATTTCAAACGCAAAAAAATTCAATTGCGCAGACATGAGACAGGAAACGGTGGTAATTTTGTTCTTTCAGTCCTGATCCGTAAAAGTGTTTTTTACAACATTTCATTGTTTTGTCTGAAATATGCATGTTTTGAAAGTTTTTGGTTAGTTGCCATTTGAAAAATCCTTATAGAGCTAGATGCCTTAGAGTAACCACAGCCACTTGAGTCTGGATCTAGTGCTGTCTTATAGGAAGATTGAGGCAGCAATCTTCTTCTCCACTGCAAGTCAAATGAGAATCATATTACTCTTTATTGCTGCCCTTTTTTAAACAATAGCACATACAGAAGGGAGGGTGAGAGCACCTTCAAACACCTTCAAACAAGACAAGAGTATACATCCTTCTTTGAACTGACATGCAGACGATCGCATATGATTTTGTTGCTGGTTACTGACATCCCTGTTAACTTAGGGCTTGGCGCGCATAGTTTCCGGGCAGACAACTTCATATTTGATTGAACATGCCTGAGAGTGATGCATCTGCAGGTTGCTGAGTGCTGCCTAAAAAGTAGGATATCTTATTTATCTACATTTAATTGGCTCAAAAGTTTTTCAAGATTAAGAGATGGCATCAATTTTAATATATTAATGGAATGTTTACTTCATTCTATTAAGCCCGAAAAACAATGAAGAAAGGATTTTTGTGTAGAAAAGATATCATTTGGTTTTCGTTGTAATTAAAGTCAATTGTAAAGAACTGAAGCTAGATATTCATAAATCACAGACTTAAGATGGCATTTGATGTATGTTTTAGTTGAATCACTATGTGACACTCATACCGGTTTCAGAGAGGCTGTCTCTATAACTGTAGCTTATAATTTGTAGTGTAGACAAGTTCTTATTTAAAAGTTGTCTAATGTTAATACCCTCATGACAATGTTTTATAAACAATATCCACGGTATTAGAAAGTAGTTAAATAAAACTGCAAGCCGTTCATGTTCATCTGGCAATGGTTTAGCCTGTGGTTCAATTTATCGCTCATAGAAATCATTACCGGAATAGTTTTTTATAGTTGTATTTGTAACAGAGATTTTTGTTTTAATACCTGTATAAACAAGCATGCTTACACAAGTTGTAGCTTGCTGTTGATTTAATAACAAACATCTGTTGTTATTAAACCTATAAGTTTAGGTGTGACTGCCAAATCTGGCCATGATGCCTAATACAGAGGAAAGGTAATTCAAGGCTCTTATGTTGACAGTTTGCAGGTTGTGACTAAATTGTAAAACTAAAAGTATATTATATGCGTGTCTCCTGGTCTGTACTTGCGGTAGAAGTAAAAATATTTAGGCAGAGGCAGGACTTCGTTTGTACTAAAAACAAATAATATTATCTGTTGTAAAAGTGTTTGTGTCTGAAAAAAGTTAAAATTGTCTTTGAATGGTCACTGCTAGAGTGTCAAAGTGACCAACAGAGGCAGACTGGTTAAGTGCAAAACCTGTTTATGCAATTAATGGTGCTCAAAAAATCTCTTTCTATTAATTTTAAATGCTGTGATAAACATTTTATGGCTAGATTCAACTTAATTGTAGAAACATTTTTTTGTGGACAAATAGATTTTTTATAACCCAAAGATGAAACTAAAAACTTGAAAAGCTGGTAAACTAGCATTAATGTTTCAACAATGGATGTTGTTTCTTCAACAAAATTCAGCTTAAAGACAAACAACAGGCCGACTTTAACTTTTGTCAATATTGTTTTGTCTTAAAGGTTGACTTGCAATAAAATTCACATTACAATTATTTGGTATCAAAAGATTCGCCATGTTTTACTCTGTTGTGTTGTAGGTGCCAAATATGTGGAAATGTGATTACAAGCTCTTAAAAGCTCAAAAACGAAAAGTCGCCGTAGATTGGAATCTCTTTATTTCGATGACGTAGCCATGAAATTTGGTTATTGTCTTGTCACGTGATGTTCTCACGTGAATTGAAAGGTCAATAAAAAGATCAATATAAAACTTATCGTAGCACTAGTTTATGACAAACACTTCAGATTTTACCGAAGACCCCGTATCAAATATAGATGCTCGCTGCTTTACAGTTATGTTTCGGTTTGGTCTAATCGGCAAGTCGTAATCTGATCATGTGGCCCAATACCAGCACTTTTCGATTATCACAAGTGACCAACAGGCTCGTCATGATTATCAGACAATGATATGTACTCCTTCAAGCTAGGGCTAAAAAATTAAACAAATTTTTACGGTAAGTTATAGAATATCACTGCGAAAGTGACAGCATTACGATAACGATAAAACAGACGCGTAAGAACAATATACATGGTTATATTGAATGCGTGAAGTATATTTGTGAAAATATTTCGACGAATAAGGTTGCATGAAAGTGTAAAGAAAAACCATATACCACAGCTACGTCACATTTGAGCCGTTTTGGAAAGAGAATCCAAACTACGGCGGTCTCGTGTGGCTGCGATTTTCTGTTCACTTTTTACCTTTTAAGAGCTTGTAATCATATTTCCACATATTTTGTACCTACACTACAACAGAGTAAGACATGGTGAATTTTTTCATATCAAATAACGGTAATGTGAATTTTGTTGCAAGTCAACTTTTAAGGTAGTAAATTTAGCGTAAGGAAACATTTCACAGAAATCTTTTAGACTTGAGGGAACCAGGTGAACTTTAGGCAAAAGATTCTTCTTCTTTAATCCTAAACAAACCAAAGCTAAGAAATCAGGCAGCAAAACTGTTTAAAGCTTCTAGATCAATCAAAGATCAATATTGGTTAGCCAGCATTTCTTGATTTATTGTGGATTGTTTGGACAAAGACAGCAGTTTGTACAAAGGCAGCATGTTCATAAATCATGTCGGTGAATATCAGCGCTGAATAAATATGAGCGGAAAGCGTAAGTAGTTTTAAATAAGAGCTCTAATACAAGGCTAAGGCTCTAAGACAGGTCTCACGGAAGAGAGCCTGCCCTGAAACCGGAGAATATTGGTATTATGCAATAAATGACTACATCTTCTTATATCACAAACCAAAGGCATTGTAAGTGATATATAAAATATTATATTACACATTTGCCTGTGCTTTGTTATTTCTGAATAGATTCAACATACAGCTTTCATGCCAACATTGGGTACAAATAATTTTTTTTTCATCACTCTTGGATCAATTGGTTCATGAGAGCAGTGGATGAACTTGTCGTGTCCTGGAAAGCTCCTATGAATATTACCAACATGGTATCTTATGCTAAGTACCATCTCAACCAGAAGCTCAGCATCGCCTTTACATTGAACCGCAGAATACTACACATAGTTCTTTATTTCCTTTATCCAAAGGAGCAACTCTTTTTGATCTTTGCGCACACATGCTCTAGTCAGATTTTCGGCCAGATTCTTGGTCCAATGCCATACATCCTATCAAAAAAGTACAAATAAATACCACTAAATTTAATACGTTTGAATTGCTTCTAAACCATTACCTACAGTGTCACCACCACTACCACAAACACTATCACCATAACCGCTATCTACCACCACCACCAATACACACTAACACTACACATAGTTAAAAAGTTATACCTGATTATAAATATAGGCTAATCACTTCAAGCGATCTGTAAAGCCTATATTAGTAATAGTAGCATGAATATGAAAATAGTAATGCAATCCAAATTTTATGATTATATTAGTCATGTATTTTATGAACAATTATGGCATTTCTGACAATCCAGACCAAACAGAAAATTTAAATTCCCTGACTAACTTTTACTCAGTTAGCCAAATTAATTCAAATGAATCAGGTTAAAATCAAATGAATGAAACTCAGCCTGAGTCTCATTGTCACCCAGTCATATTAAATCATTGCTTTGTACTCATGTACAGTAGGCTACTAAATATTTCTAATTATTATATTTATTAATTTATATTATAAAACTACTATATTGGTTGTTAATATTTATTTTAAATTATTTATAAATTACTTACAGTTGAGGTTTTCCTGTTCGATGATGCCCTCTTGCTGTATGGTACAACACCATTAGGGAATAGAACTTCTCCCTTTTTCACCCTTATTCTTGTGGTTGTTCCAAATTTTTCAGAATAAAGCTGGTTCTCATGGAAGTGCACTAGCAGGTTGTCCACACTAGCAGGTTGTCTGCGAAAAGGTAAGTCGGCACGCTTTGCCTTAGACAGCCACAATTTTGCTAAATTTGAAGACTGAGACACAGGCCCTCTAAAAAAGTTATGCCATGACTTCTAGCGTCAGATTCGCAACTAGCAAAGAGACATATACCCATTGTAACTAGCTGATTGTGGCTAAACAAAAAAATTCAAATGCGTTGGTCGTTGTCTCACTAAGAAATAAGTTACAGGAAACAGCTGAATTGAGAATCAGTAATATCCCGAGGTAAATGCACCAAAATATATTTTCAACTTTGAATTTACTAAACTAGTAGAAATATCTGCTAAAATTTTGTTTTCTCGTTCAATTAACATAGTATCATACATTACCAATCATATAAAACATTGTTAACATTATGTGTTTACTTTCACTTTAAGTACTACGTGTATGTGCTAGGTAGCCCGTACTGTAGACATATGCCTTTGTTTAAGGCTTCTCTAACAACACTAAGGTCAAAAGTTGCTGCCATTAACTGCTCATCTCTACTACTCCATGTAGGCGAAATGAGGAAAGTCACTTTCAAAAATGAGTTGATGGGCAATCTTTCATGACTAATCAGAGCGGTGTGAGAATCTAATTCGCAGATCTCTCTCAGCACTCTTGCTTTCTGGCTACAATAGTTGATGGATGAGCTTACTTCACCTCATCTGTCTTCAGATTTGACAACAAACTCTCGCAAAAGCAATGAGTAAGCAATGATTGTTGTTGCCAAATAGCAACAGCTGCCAAAAGGGATACAAAAATAACTCGCCATTTTAAGAATAATGTGTCGTCTACCTCCCAGTGAGTCACCTGACTTCCTGGTAAGTTATTAATTAGCTTGTATCTTGTGACGGCTGACCTTGTGATAGCTGACATTGTAACACTGGTTGAATACAGAAATATTTCTGTTGTGTGGGCATTAAGAGACATGCACAAACTTTAGGCATTCACGTCATCTAATGATATACACCTCTGGATATGTAGAAACACAGGCATACACCATCATGTATCAAATGCACTATCACACAAAAAGGCAACTCTCAGGCCAACTACTTTGCCTGTTCTCCATCAAAACTACCAAACCCCTCCTGGTATTCTCTGTCAATTGTGAGTACGGGAACAGAGTAACTTCATGAGTTAAACTTGAAATTTAGCAACAATTTGTTGGTACAAAATTGAAAAGGACTATGGTCCTCATAACCAAAAATGTGATTATATGCTGAAAGCAAAAAAGTCTTACACCATCTTTTTTAAGATTTTGTGTCAGACCACACACAGGCATAAGACAGTTTCTTCTAACTATCTTATGCACGAGAAGCAATTTGAGACACTTGTTTGCGGCTGTCATTGTCAATAAGTCTGTTTAAAATGAAACGCAACAAGAGCGCCAGTGACTAGGAATTCAGCCTTTTAGATATCACATGACCATTTTGTTTCCTTATTGGCTAATTGACAACATGTGTAGCTGTCTAAAATTATTGATAGCTGTCTTTTTATCCTTAAGTGATGAGCCTCTTGATATGGATACCGATTTCACCATGACTCGGATAAAAACTAGTGAATCTTTAAAGCTATTTCGGCAGGCCAGCCCTTTTGTCTGCTACTAGCATTTAACAAGCATTTTAGCATCCCTCTTACCGATGATTGCTGCCTTAAAACATCAATCTGTGCTGCTACTCCTATGAAGAAAGACCGCTCTCTTTTTCTTTCTCTCTCTCTCTCTCACATAGAAAGACCGTTTACATTTATATTGGCAGTATTTGATGTATTATTACTAATAATGACATTGATGTAGATGACAAGACTGTTTGATGTATGTCTATTTGACATTTATTAGTTTGCTGTAAAATGCATTGCTACTTTCCACAGGGAGGTTTCTAGTGAGTTTTAATATTTATTTAGTTACAGCAAAGACATGAAATGATAACTTAGGTAAGCGTTAAAAACAGTGTTAATACATTCCCAAGCTGATAAATGTGTTATGTATAGTTCTAAATGTTTTAGTATTTTAATATTAAAATATATCTTTATATTAAAATATATTGTTGTGACATTTTGTGAATGAGCTTTTTAGATTTAACCAAAATACATAAACAAACCAAGCAGTTATAAAGTTAGTCTGTAGTATTCAGCGAGCTTCTGCATATGAGTTGGAAAGATATCAAAAGCAGTTTTTAAGTTTGACCTGTCGAAACCACAGCCCACTGATCGCCTTGTCGTTGAAGAACCTCACAATAATCGTTGCTTAGAAGATAGCCGATGTCTGATGACTCCGACCGCTTGCGCCTTCTTCCGCTTTGCTGATCACAAAAATCTCCGATAGGTATTCCAAAATACTTAACATGAGAGTCAAAGCAGTTATTTATATTGATGATGCTGGCAACTGGTCCTTGGTACTTGTGGCTGCAATCGGCGTCTTCATTACCGTGACACACTTTATATGCTGACTCTGGCAGCATGCTGCTTGTGTCGTAAAAGACCTCAGTGCGATGGTGGTATGGACCAGTTTCTCCTTGAATGGAGCATGACACTCGACACGTGGGAAAATGAGGAACACAGTCTTTGTAGTTAACAAGTCGGAAACTGCTGTCGACCCTACGATCATGTTCAGCTGCGTAAAGTTTATCCCCAACCCGAGGCATGCCATACGTATAAAGTGTTACTTCGTCTTTTGACAATTTTCCTTCTTGGATGAATTTGAAGGCAGCGATAGAGGCTAAAGCTCCACCTAGTGAGTGGCCACTGAAACGAACTGTAAAGTCAGGATACAGCTTCTTCAACTCTTCGATATGGTTGGTAAGGCAAAAGCTAAGCTTCTCGTACGCTTCTAGAAAATATTCCTGAACATGTCCCTCACCAAGAGAATTTTTTGGCTCAAACAGGATGCTGACCAATTGATCCAGCACCTGAGCTGTTGCTGTGGATCCTCGAAAAGAGACATAAATCGATTTTCGGTTGTTTGATAGTCCAATGACTACCGCACATTCACGATAATCAAACAGCCAATCGTCACAGCTTCTCGCTATGATGCTGATTATCTCAATATCTGAGTCTAAGATATCATGGCTGAGTTTGAGCTTATCCATGCAAGTATCCGGCTCATCAGTGTATGCAACGGCGGACATGAATACTTGTTCATAAGCGAGATCTGTCTCATACTCGGCATAGATGTCGTTTTCCGATGGACAATCTTCATCGTCTTTGATATTCATGTCTGTGCTACAAGGATTTGTGAGGAGAGCTCCAAAGGTATGGCACTTACGGTCTAAGGAGCACCAGCGGCAGCTAGCAAAGGGGTTCCAAGATCGTTTGTTGACACAAGAATTGCATGTGGTCATGTCATCGCAATCACTTGCCAACGCTGACAGACTAAATAGCAGCAACAGAAAGAAGAAGCGTAGCAGCTCCGCCATGGTTGTTCGTCTTTGTCTCTTAGACTGAATATCAAATCTATTCTAAAGCTAATATACTGTAAAAAAGTCTTTTGAAGTTATCGCTTTGGATAGAGTTACTACATAATAATATATCACAATAGGAGTCGAACAAAAGTGACAGCACTGAAAAATAACACACTTATCAGTACTAGAATAACCAATATTAGCTAAAGGATGTTCCTCGTAATAACAAAGGATGGCGCAATGAAGCTATTTTTGTAAAAATGCAGGAGGCAATAGGAATAAATTGCATCATGTTTATTGTTTAACAAACTAACTAGAGTTTTATTAGTATAAATTGCTTTAAATAGTTACTAGATCTACATGTAAATTGAATGATAGGTGCCTTGCCACACTCAGCCGTCAACTTTTTATAGCAGTGAAAACGAACACTTAGGCTAACTTCCGTTCTCTTATTTCAAAAAGAAAGTTAGGAAAGGGGAAGAAGAAAGAATGTGAGCTTATTTGTTAATAAGTACATTTGTTAGTTTTAGAAAACCTGAAACAAAGTATTCGAGATTTGTGTGCCTGCATAACGCATGGGAAGATGACTAACAAAACTGTTAGTGGATTAGAATTGTTTAAATTGTGTCTCCGTACCAGCAACCATTTCTATTGCTAAAGTGGCTGACTGTTAAATCTGTTTTAAAGGTGTTGGGCTGTTCGGTGCTACAGCCTGCTTTTTAATCTAGAAGAGGATACCATAGTTTATGAGCCAATCTAGACAAGCGTGTTATAGCTTATGCTCCAATCTATACAAGGGTGTTATAGTTTATGCTCCAATCTAGACCTGGGTGTTATAGCCTATGCTCTAATCTAAACAAGGATGTTATAGCTTATGCTCAAACCTAGATCTGGGTGTTGCAGCCTACGCTCCAACATAAACAAAGATGTTATATTATATGCTCCAATCTAGGCAAGGGTGTTATAGCTTATTAGTAGAGCAGGAACATAAACTTATCTTTCAGCTTATTCCTTCCGAGGGTGGGCTACTCAAACAAAGATGTTTCATAGTCAGAAATTTATGCTGAATTCAATTATAATGTTTCTACACCTATGTGTTTGCACATTTCTGAGCTAGAGAGCACTTTCTAAATGGGAGGGGACAACTCCAAGTTTGCTTGGAAAACCTTACATATCAGACAAAGAAAACTATTTTATAATCTCGAAAGTTAGTAAATGCTTTTACATGTATTTGAGATTAGGTGAGTCAACTTTCAGCACTTCTTAACTCGTGCCAAGGATGCAGCAAGACTGCTTGTTTCACTGTCTTGATCAGTCTGTAAATGAAACCCTAGTCAGAGTGACTAAACTTCAATATGAGGCAGCTAAACAGTATTCAAACAGATGGTTGATATTGGAAGAAGAGAGCATTCAATGTGAAATTATTCAAAAAGTGCCAAGCATTGGGAACTTTGATGAGAGTTCAGACTCGTTATGTCATTATGCCTGTTATAAAAAGTATTGTAACAAACTTTTTATGGAAAGAGCTGAGAAAAGACACGAGAAGAGACAGAAGAATGTGATACAGCAGAAGAGGTGAAGCTAGATATCTATTACTTTACAAATTCATGATGATTACTCCATGATAATGGTACTTTGGTGGGAGAAAAAGAAAACATTTTTATGTTTGTCTGCACATTTTGTGAGCAGCAAAACTAACTCTTTGCAGTTTACATGACGTGTTATAGCTACAATTTGGGCGTAAATGTATAGATAAATTACATGTATGATCCTTCCTTGGTTTTTTGCATATGACCACACAAACTATGCTAGATATGGCACGCTGTACTATGCAGAAATGACTAATCTGAAAGTATCGCAGATCAAGGCGTATGAGGCTCTTATGAAGAAGGGGTATTTTACTTATCAATCACGACATCACTGTCCATTCCGCTCTATCGCTTGTGATCAATCTATTGAGCAAACAGTTAAAAGAGACTCAAAGTCTCACGGTGGAATCATAGAGTTTACCAGGAAGTCATTGGCCTCTCAACGCTGGACTCCATCTCACCAGGAACGAACAGCTGTACATACAGGCATGAAGAAGATGCCAGTGCTTAGTGATTCGGATGCAGCAAGTTATGAGATGCGTGAAAAGGCATGGAAGGCTGATGAGGAAATGAGGGAAGTCATGAAAGACTCATAACAGCAAGAATAAATCCGTTTGCGTTTCAAACCACCAAGCTAGTACGTATTACCAGTGGTGCAAAAGCCTCTATTGAAGTGAAGTAGGATCTTGAAATGGCAAATGTGATAGGAGAGAAACAGCTTTCAGAATTTGTTCAGAAGAGATTAAGCACCGAAGAGATTGATTTCAATGCATCTATCAAGTCAAACAAGCTCAAAACCTTCACCACATTACCATCAGCTAAGAAATCAAAATAAAAAGTCCTAGAGTGTTCACACAGATTGTTTGATAATTTGGAAGTGATCAGCCAACAGCGTAACTTGGATTTGAGAAAAGTGTTATCATTCTCTCTTGGCAACATATCAGCTGGTCCCTGGCTAACTGTGATGGCTCTATATTGAAGACTGCTAAGTTGGCTCTGATGGCTGCTGTTGAGAAAGATGTTGCTGATCAACCATCAATTTATGTTAACCAGGATCAGCTACCAGTCTTTGACGCGGTTGTGGTTGATGCTATAGCCAAAATTCAGACCCTGACACTCCTCCAGCGTTTGCAACGAATAGTTAGTATTGGAAGCTTGTATCACACATGTGGCGTGGATTTTGTTTGTGACACATACCCTGATATCAGCATTAAGGGAGGTGAGAGAAGTCATAGAAGTGTGAGAGGAAGGCAGAAGGTTGCTGTGTTTAGTCCGAACTAATCATTGCCAAAATGGTTTGAATTTTTAGCAGATGGCTCAAACAAGACTGCCCTAGTGAAATTTTTGAAGGATACATGATGCAAGTCAACTGTGAAGCAGAAACTTGTAACAGCTTTTTCTCAAGAATGCCACATGATCAGCTATGACCTTGATGAATCAATCGCTGTAAGCCAAATAAATAATTTGACATCAGACCACGAGGAGGCAGATACGGGCATGTTACACTTAGCGCAAAGATAATGGAAGACAAACCCAGCTCAAAAGTTCTAATGAAGTGCCAGGACACAGATGTTTTCCTAAGCTGTCTATCTCTAGTGGATGAGCTGCTATCACAGAAACTCATTTACTGCTGTGGTAAGAAGAAGCAGTTGAGATATGTAATCATAGGCTGTCTGTCTATCGTCTTCACAACTGAACGATGCAAAGCACTGCTCGGGCTCCATGCTCTAAGTGGATCCGACAGTGTAAGCGCATTCTATTCCAAAGGGAAGATAACTTTCTTCAAGCTGCTAAAGAACAATCCTGAATTCTGTAACACACTGAAATCATTGGGAACAGATTTTGAAGTTGATGGTGCAATATGAGAACCTATTGAGACATTCATATGCAGATTATATGGTGAGGAGACAAATCACATCAATGAAGCACGGAATAAGATCTTCTGCTCACCGTCTTGCACATCACAATCAAACCTACCACCCATACTAGATGAGTTAAATCTCCATATACCTAGGACTGCTTACCAGGCCACGATTTGGAGAAGAGCCAAGCAAATCATCATCAATGCCCCATCCCCCGGCAACATGGATGGTTTATGGAAGGTGGAAAGCTTAAAGCTATATGGATGACAGAACAACCAGCGCCTCCTGATGTGTTCATGGACACGTTTTGTCGATGCAAAACTAGATGCCAGTCTTGTCGCTTTCAGTGCAACAACACAGATCTCAAGGGTACGGACATGTGCAGATGCAGCAGCAATAGAAATAAAGATGGAGATAAAAGTAGTAATGCAGAAGACTCAGATGACTGCGAATTAGAAGGTTATTATTCGAGAGGTATTGTAACCAAAAGTGTGCTTCATGTTTGATTAGAATACATGTGTCATACCGTATAAAAGACTGACTAATTGCGATTTCACTTGCATAATAAAGTACACGGTTCAACATAATAAGCATTAATGATGAATATATGTATACTAAAATATCATATATACATGGTCTTAGTCTCTAAAAATACTTTTCATTTTGTTTTGTAGATCTGTAATGATATAGGAGTTGTGGAATAGCAAGGACAAACTGTAACGCTGCTACAATATCAACAAAACTGGAAATACATAATATTATATAATACACTTGTAATATTATTCTAATATTTGAATAATAAATCATTTAGTGTTATTAGAATTGATTTCAACTTAGGTTATTGCTAATTATTTAGTATTTATATGCCATTTTCATTTTCACTTTGTTGGCAGAAGCACATAAAACATTACAGACATTTGTTTAATTAAAATAATATATTAATTATATTGCTCAAAAATGAACAATCTGAAAGGTGTAGAAACCAGATATTTGAAATCAGCTCAAAATTCTGATCTAGGTACCACTCTTATCACATAGCCCACCTTCAAAAGGAATAAATCACTTTTTTTGACAGCTTTTTGATGCCTTCCTGCTCTACTATATGCTTCAATCTAGACAAGGGTGTTATAGTTCATGCCTTAATCTAAAATTAGGTGTCTATAGCCTAAACAACAAAAATTACAAATTAGTGTTGTAGCGTATTATTTAATCTAGATTAAAGTAGAATAGCCCATAATCCAATCTAGAAAGGGCGCTAAAGCTTATATTCCTATATAAAATAGAGTGCTGTGGCACATTTTCCTATATAAAATTGGGTGCCATAGCCAAAGCTCTATAATGCAGAATAGAGTGGTATTATTAGCCTATGCTCCTAGAAAAGACTGATGTGGCTTATGTTCTAATCTAAGATTAGTATGATATAAACTCATAGGATAGTCAGCACTGGCTTCAAACAGTGAAAGTAGTTCAATTGAATGTTAATAGGATCAAGTGTACCTGTTAGTAATAACCAAATATCCTCTTGAGGTTTGTCTTCTCCTGCTTTAGTGCTTCTACCCAAATTTTACATCTAAATGACTACTGAGAAGGGTTAACCAGTAAAGAGAAACAAGATTATGCATAATTTCTCAAGGTTGATTTTAAATTTATTTAAATAAAACAAAGTAATTTCACCCTACACTCACGCGGAATCAAAATGAATTATTTAAAACATCAGGTTCTTAGGCTAAAATAGAGAAACGCGAGAGTTAGTTCTATATTATCTATCAAGTTGATTTAGTGTGTTCTGGTGATGAGCTCTCTGCTTGCTACAAACATATTCCTAACGATCATCACTAGCTGAGTCATGAGTGCTGCCATCGAAAGATGATGTCATCGGGATTACTAGGGTTTCCTGGCTTGCTTTGTCAAAAGATCTGTAAAGAAAGTTTTTGTCAGTAGTGCAACTGTCTGGTAACAGCGATTTTCTTTTTTCAAAAACAGCTTCTGCCAAGCTTAGTTTTTTTATCTTTTTTGCTGCTTTCTCTCTGTTTGCTGCTTTCTCTCTGTTTGCTGCTAGCTCGCCATCTACTAGAGCCCGAAATTTAGAATTGTCAAAAGACCTCTGAACGCTTGAGCTAGTCGTTTCAGTTAATCGGTGAATCAAACTGCTAGTAGCCTCACTTTCGGGTTGACATGCCAAAACCTCTGATGTCATCAATTTTTCCTTCCTGTCGACTGAGTTTAACAATGCAGAAACCTCTGGTGTCATCGATTGTTCCTTCCTGTCGACTGAGCTTAACAAATTGTCAAATACTCCGACTGTAGAGTCGTCAAAATCAAACTCATCAAAATCATCAAATCTCACACAAGTTTTCACATTTAAGTTTGTCAAATCGTGTGCAAGGGCTGTGAGGTGTTCACTTTCCTTCTGTGAGATGATTCTCATTGCTCGAATGAAGCACATCTAGAACACATATAAGTATGATAAAAACATCTTTGGTAGAACGAGTTATAATACAATCAATTGTAATCAGAAATAAAAATAACTATGAATATTATTTTTATTTCTGATTTCTGACTACTACCTTAAACAGGCATTTTCTTTTTCTCATGTACTCTCTTTCTCTCCGCAATGGTTTTAAGCCTACAAATTATCAAATCGAGACAATTGTAAAACACCAATAATAATGATTTTTTTTCCAAACTAATAAATGCCTCGGTCAAACAAATACAATCAGCACTATACTCCCTAAAGAGAAGTAAAACTCTGAAGTTCAACAATTGGAGTACCTAAACCAATCTAAAATCAGAAAATAATAAATGTGTCGGTGTAGAGATGCCTAAGCTTGTGTCAGCTGTTTTTACCTGACCAACAATTTGTCACTACTACCTTAAACAGGCATTCCATTTCCTCATGTACTTTCTTTCTCTCTCTTTCTCTCTGCAATGGTTTTAAGCCTACAAATTATCAAATTGAGACAATTTGAAAACACTTACCATTAGCTGAGGGTCTCGCAGAAGAACTTTTTCGGCCCGCTTCAATTTAGCATAACCTTGCGTTGAGTCGATTTGGTGTTTCTGTAGCTCTTCATAAACGTCCTTGACTGTAGTAAGAGTAGAAGGTGTATCATTATAGTTTTTTACATGGGTTGGCAGATGATTCCAGAATGTTCTAACTCCTGGTGTCTGTGTATTGTCTCCCTTGCTGTTAAATTGCGGGTCTTTACTTTTTTTTGAGCTTATCTTACCTCCCATCATAAGAGACAGAGACGGAGAGCAACCAGCTGTGAGAAGACACGTTCTGTAGCTTGATGTCACTATTTCTTCATCGCTAAGGAGCAAAAATCAATAATTGTATCAATTAAGATGCCCCTACAGGGAATCTATCACTACCTTTTCAATTCCCATTAAATGGCCTATTAAAGATTACATCTCTTTAAGAGCTCCTAAATAATGAATGCAAAGCTTTTTAATCTATTGAATATCATTAAACTTTTATTAAATTATAACAATGTTTCCAACATTTACATGTACATAATTCTCTAAGAAACACAAAAAATTATATCTGAAGCAGTAAATACTAAATAGAAAGAATATAAGTTTTGTTACAAACTTTGTAAATAAAAAATATTGACAGAGTAATAAGTGCAGTGTGTTGGCTTGTAGGTCTTACCTATATAGCGGTCTTCATAAAGCATGCTATCTCGTACATATAATTATAGTTGCATTAGAAACGCAAACGGCTGTATGGAACAGAGTTGAAATCACGAGTGGTTGTTATTCAGCTAGCTGTCATATATGTTTCTGTTTGCTCACACCGGCATGCATAATTTATATCCTACAATCTTGTGATTGGGTAACATTTTCAATGCTAACACTTACATCAATATATGCATGAAAATGTAGGCTCTGTATTTGTTAAGTTGTATTACATTACGCCCATTTATGGGTAACTCTGAAACATCAATCCCTTTTAACTAAAGGCATGCCTCAGTCTGTCAGCAACAGAAATCAATGGCAAAACTTTTAAAAACAAAATGTTACATCAGCATAATTGACAAGAAAACTTGAGTCGTGTTTGGGCCATGCGACTACAGGCATTGCCTAATCAAACAAGTTTTGAGGTTGTCCGTTTCAAATAATTTTTGTAGCAGTCTGGAATTGCTCCTGGTGGTCCTAAAACCTTTAGACTTATTACACTGAGTAACTCGAGTTGGTATTTTTATGCAATAAGCATTTTCTCTCTATAAGACAGGTCCACGTAAGTGTATAGCAACAAAGCAGTAAAACAGCAATTGTTCCAATTCTTTTATATGCATGCAATGCTTCGAATAAAAAAATGCTTCCGGTTGTTAGCATTGTATCTTCATTTGTGTCTTCACCATCATTAAATGTTCTTCCATGGTTCATCTGTTCTCAACCATATCAAGATCATATCAAGATTGCATTGACCATATCAAGGTCATATGAAGATCATATCACGATCATATCAAGATCACACAGAGACCATATCAAGATTATATCAAGACCACATAGACCATATCAAGACCACATAAACCATATCAAAATCATATTAAGTTCACATCAAGATCATATCAAGGTCATATCAATATCATATCAAGATCGTATCAAGATCATATCAAGGTCATATCAATATCATATCAAGATCATATCAAGATCATATCAAGATCATATCAAGATCATATCAAGATCATGTCAAGATCACATCAAGATCATATCAAGATCATATCAAGATCACATCAAGATCATATCAAGATCATATCAAGATTATATCAAGATCACACAGAGACCATATCAAGATCATATTGAGAAGTGAACGCAAATTTTGATATGGCTGCATTTATAAAATGAGCGTCAAAGTCTGATTGCTACGTATTGTAGGCCACAATAGCTGGCAGCGGACTTGACAGACTATCAGTAAGTAAATGAGAACCTACACACTGAGGGCTGTCGATAGCTGTTGATAGCTGCCAATAGCTGCCGACGGTCAGAGCGACAAATGAATGCTGTTCAATTTTCACAAGGATCTACAAGCAAAATATTTTCAACACGTTGTACAGTTCAAGGTCAGCACGAGATCGTTGCCATGGTTTTGCTGCTTATGTGAGAACTATGCTTAGTAGCTTTAGTGCCTTGTTCAGTACAGCCATTGTCAAATCAACCTTGACATTATGTACCAGTTTAGCCATTCGATTATCAACAGTAAGGCTTTATGAGAGTACATGCATTAGAGTGTAACACCATAATGTTAGTACATGCATCAGAGTGTAATATCATAATGTTAGTACATGCATCAGAGTGTAATACCATAACGTTTTCCTGAGTGAAATTGTAGCCAGTTCTATGGCCAATGTGAAAACCATCCATATTAAAGTCATATAATAACTTGCTATGGCAATATAATCTCTAACAAAAATATTTGCTCAAACCTGAATGATAAAATTTTATTATATGATATGTACTGTAAATTATATGTAGTCTTATAATAATGTAATCTACTTTGTTGTACTGTAATAATCTCTGTGAAAACTGAAAACTGTTGCATGCTGCCCATAATAAAGTCACTATCGGCATGTTTGACTTTTTCTAAATAATTTTATTGCTCAGGTTAATTAGCTAAAAATATTCAGAAGTCAGTTTATCTTAGGAGTGCATGGAGATTGAAGAAAGTCTTTAAAAAATGTTCTAGTGATCCTGTGACCTTAGTGAGTTGTCGGTTTAAAAAAAACCTTTTTTGCCATATAATAATGCAACACAATGCAAGGAGTTTGGCCTGCTGGCAGCTCGCTGGCCTTGACCCCCTGTCTTAAAAGATATTCATCAAAGGGGAACAAATATTGGCAAGTGACCCTGCAATACAAAGAAATGGTCAGCATACAGAGGTATAACCTAGGATATGAACTGCCTTCTTGAGCTTCTATTGATTGTAACAAAATCTTGAATTTAGCATAATCCTAATGAAAAAATGGTTTTAGGTAAATTTTATATATAAAGTGTAAATATAAATTTTATATAACATATAAAAAAGCACTTTTTGAAGATGATGAAAATGTATATAGATAATACTAATTTCGTTTGTTCATTCTTCTAAGCATTGTTATTGTTATTATTATTGTTAGTATTACCATTGTTATTATTATTGCATTTTCAAGGATAATCCGTAGAGTCAACAGGAAGTCTGAATTGAAACCATTACTTTGGCCTAAACTCTATACATAGAGGTAATCAAGAAATGATCATGTAGATATAATGGGCTGTTCATTTTTCGAACTTTTCACTCTTGCCTCAGTCCTAGCAGTCGCAACAAAGTTGCGTCAACCAACTTCTGAGTTAATCATTGATGCGAAGAGCTGGCCCTGGAAATGTAACCTTGAATGTAGCTTAGCCCTTGACAGAAGCCTCAAATTATCGCAGTAGCCTGTTATGACGGTATGGTCAAACAGCTAAAGCAATGAATAACTAAGGCTATAATCTCGAGCAGATACCATGTTTAATAGCATTATAATAAAATCTCCGCTGCTTGTGTGAAGCGCTTGCTAACAACCATATTTTTTGACAACGAATTGATTTGCACCAGTTATATGTTCAAAGCTGTCATAACCCATGCGGTTACATGGTAGCAACCTTCTGTCAACAAAAACGCATGCTGGATAAGTACCCCAGTATCTTAATAACACCAGTCTTGTTTCAAATGAGCAATATGATTGCTTATTTCGACACTTCATGACAAGTGCTCGTTTGATCTGATATTTGCACTAGAAATTCCCTTCTCAGCTATATAGATTCTGTTGCATAATGTTATCTAGAGTAAATAGCAGGTCCTTCTTCAGCAACCTGTAATGGCATGCCAGCAACTGGGAACAGTCATTACATTTATCACACCCTCTAGCACCTGTTTTATCGAGATTTCGCTATCTTTTACCACACTTTCTTACACACATTTGTTCAACCATTTAATGGTACCTACGAACAAGTATTGTTCAAGAATTTTCTAACATCTGATATGTAGACAATGCTTCCTCAAATTAAAACCTACCCAAAAAGGAGCAGAGATGTGAAAAATATTCAGGAATGGATTGAAAAATTTAAGGTAAGATATTAACTGATGGTGTAGAGCTCTATGACTGTAGCATGTTTTAGAACATGTAAAGAACTTTTTCAACTTTTTTTCCGTATATATAGTGATTATCAAAATTTCTCAGTTGATAGTTAAAACTTACTAAAAATGATGCATTCTAGGTATGCCCATATTTAAACAGTTACATAAAAACATGAGAAATCTTCCATAGAGCCTTGTTTATCTGAAAGATCTTTGAGGTCAATTTTGAAATTGGAACATTTTTAGCGCGTTATTATGCAGTCAAATCAAAAAGGCTGAAGTTCTCACCTGATTGAATAAAATTAGCAGAGTATCATATGACTTACCTTTATGTAGCAGCTCGTATCCATCAGCTATTGCTTGTAAGTATACAGAGCCTCAAGCCTGCAGAAGGCAGTGTTTTGTTTTGTAGAGAAACAAGCCAGAGTACAACTCTACCTCGCAATGCATCTTTTACTCACATGAGAGTAACAAGCATCTCTTATACGACAGCAATAGTTTTCCTAAGCCACGGATCTCCAGGTTTGCCAGTTTAAGCTAAAACATAGGATAGCTAACAAGCGATATTTTAGTATATATCAAAATTTATTCAATGCAAATATTGCCAGTTTTGTGTCTAGAATGAAAGTAATTAATGTTTTTTATGCTTAGAGCTTTCTTAATTTCCTAGTCAGCACCCTTTGTTAGTTTCCTAGTGAGTACCCTTTGTTAGTTTCCTAGTGAGTACCCTTTGTTAGTTTCCTAGTGAGTACCCTTTGTTAGTTTCCTAGTCAGTACCCTTTGTTAGTTTCCTAGTCAGTACCCTTTGTTAGTTTCCTAGTCAGTACCCTTTGTTAGTTTCCTAGTAAGTACCCTTTGTTAGTTTCTTAGTCAGTACCCTTTGTTAGTTTCCTAGTCAGTGCCCTTTGTTAGTTTCCTAGTCAGTACCCTTTGTTAGTTTCCTAGTCAGTACCCTTTGTTAGTTTCCTAGTGAGTACCCTTTGTTAGTTTCCTATTCAGTACCCTTTGTTAGTTTCCTAGTCAGTACCCTTTGTTAGTTTCCTATTCAGTACCCTTTGTTAGTTCCGTAGTCAGTACCCATTCTTAGTTTCCTAGTCAGTACCCTTTGTTAGTTTCCTATTCAGTACCCTTTGTTAGTTCCGTAGTCAGTACCCATTCTTAGTTTCCTAGTCAGTATACATCGTCAGTTCTCTCGTCACACCTTTTGCTGTGCCCTAGTCATGTTGGTTTTATAACGACTGACGACAACGACTGGTTTTATGCAAACTGACATAATCTCTGGCAGTGCAGTTGCTCACCTATTCAGCTGGCTCAGAGGCCAGAATGAGCTTAATGTCAAGACAGTCCATTGCTGTCATTTGCAAACAAATCATGATATCTCTAGAATGTAGTCTCTACATATAGGCATGTTTTAACGCTTTTGTTGTTTTTTCAAACTTTCTGAACTTTAAAATTGCTGCGAAAATTTTATCTGGTCAAGTTAATCATACAGACTGAGCATAAAACACTAGTATATTACTGTACTAGTATAAACACTAGTGCTGCGTGAGCGCGTAAAGGGAAGCATAAGTGTGAAATTTGTGACTCTTATCAGCACCCGCCAAGGATATAAATTATACTGTCAATGACTGGCTACTTCAGTCTAGACTTTAAAGCAAGTGTTCATGGAAAGGGGTGTTGGCTGATTCCTTAGCAACCAAATATATTCAATCGCTCTCTTTTTAATAATACTGGTGTTGGTTGCATGTGTATATTAGCTAATGCTGCTACATCTATGCATTCCGAGAAATCTTCAATTATCCTTTAAATTGAATTTTTAATGATCTGTGAATTATTCAATAATTCAGTTTGAAATATTGTATTTTATTCAATAAAATACAATATTATCGAATAAGAATTCTTGAATAATTCACAGAAAAAATCAATAAACGAACTGGCTTACCAACTCTCATAACTTTGTATGATGCAAAAAGTGAGCACATCGCAGCATGGTTAGCCAATGAGGTGTGAGTGATGGAGAAGTGCTTCAAACCAACTCTGAACGCTAAACCTAGTTGCAATGTCAAGAATCTTTTTAGCTACTCCTCAGTAGGTTATGGTAATATAAAATTTCCATCTTGCTTGCAGCGACCAATACTGGCATCAGCTGCTGGACAAAACAGAGAACCAAAAAAAATCGAAAGACAATAGAGGAGATCGCAGCAAGGATAGGTCTATTCGTCAGATATTGGCCAAGCAAAAACGATTTATAGTCGATTTTCAAAACTCATTAGAGAAGAGACGTCAGTTCTTGGAGCCAAATGGTACCAAAAAAGTAAGAGCCAAGATGGGTGGTGGTCATAGCCGGAAGGTTCTAGAACATAGAGTATCAAACACAGAGATAATTGTACATAGCCATCAGACTTGCGCCACAAACAGCTCTTATCCAATGGAGCATGAATCAAGAATCAAACCTCATCCAGTTACTCACAAACATGTGGCGCCCATCCAACTACCCAAGTTGGTTCTACCACCGAATTCACTTGAGCGCCCACAAAGGAACCTTCCCAGGATCTTTCTTACCCCAAAAACGCAACAACGAGTTGAAAGCTGGGTGAACAGCATTCCGGTCGAAGAGATCTCGATCACCTAACTAGAGTAGCGTTAAAAAATTACATTTTACTATTTCTATGTTTTGATATGATTTGATGTAAAATATTTGCAAGGCAAATCGGTTGGAAACAGGCAAGGTATTTTAATGATACACTTGACAACCTGTGCATATCACGAATATTGACAGACTGTAATAATGTAATAATCAGCATTCGTGCTTCGATGCTGAAGTTCGACATATTGAACTCGCACAAGGGACCTTATCTACAGCAATTTTGATCTGTATGTGCATTCCATTAAGTTGGAGCCATTGAGCATTTCAGGCTCACCAGTAAGAGAGAACAGAATAACAGCATTGTGTAGAGCCATTTAGATTTAGACTTCGTCGGACATTCACCTCATTTCGATTAACCAATATATATTGCTTATTGCTCATCCGTAAGACAATTTGAACTGTGTCCAATAAAACGGCTAATACAACAGTGCAGACGATGACTATTGGCTCCGTAGGCAACATGTAAATCCACAGAGAGTTGGCTCACATAGACTTACATTCAGTGCACCTAATGAACCGAAGGAGAGAGTTCTTTTACAAGAGGAAATTTCAATTACCTGTAGTACTATACTGACGCTGCAAACACTGAGCTCCAGACCAAAGATGTCTGTTCCTAGCAATACAGACAATTCAACATACACAGTATATGATAATGCACTTGTATTAGGGAATATAGTCTTGATTCCTTTGTGGCCATATAATGTTTCAAGTTTACAAATTGAAATGTAACATGGTATTGATTTGGCAATGTCCGTATCTGATACATATCAGTTAATATTTAAATTTAGCATATTTACATCCATTAAAGATTTACAGAAAATATCACGAGCGTCAAACTTTAGAGTAAACTATTGACAAAGTGAATATTAAAGTAAAGAATGTGTGCTGCCACACGTGCAAACGATGCATGAGCTCTAACAGAAGCTGAGAAGAAACTAAGATTGAGTGGTAACTGTAAGATGACATTGACATTGTGGCCTAATAAGGCAAAAATATAATACAATATGAATGCCTGTACAGCCATATCTTATCAGTACGCGTGTTCAATGAACCGAAACTGCAGGATAATACACATGTATTGCGTGTCCACCACTAATATAAAAAAGTGATATTTCTATTATCTTTGCTATGTACACAGATGGCAGTAGCTTAGGGCGAGATACCTCCACCTTCAACCGCATCAGGTAGGTACTTGTAGCAGTGCAGCAGCTGCTTTCAAAATGTCTTCCGTTTTAAATCTCCAATTCTTAACATCTTTTGAAACTGAGCACCAGACCTCTCCATGTCTTGGTTCGGCCTTAGTGCACCTCATCAGGATTTCTGCCTGCTGTTCCTAATCAAGTAACATTTAAATGCCACAAATAGAATACAACAACATGAAAAATTTCACAGACGGAAGATGATGTGCAAACATTGAACTAAACAGAGAGATAATTTATAAACACTAGATTAAACGGAGAGAAAACAATGTATAAACACATATAAAGAGAAGACAATATACATGCATTAAAATACAAAGGGAGCAGGTAATATGCAGTAATACATATACGTATATAAGCTAGATTAAGCAGAGAGATGACATTAGATAAATATTGATATCAACAAAGAAAAGATAATATTTAAACAATTACTTGAACAGAGGAAAAATTTTGTAATCCCACTTTCAAGTTGAGAAAAGACAATGTATATCCTAACATAAACAGAGAGCAGACAATATATAAAGGCTTAATTCAACAAATAACAAATACTTAATTCAGCAGAAAAAAACAATATTTCTAACCAGTAGCAAACACAAATTATTACTAAAACTATGAATAGAATTGAAGCAGGCGTACCTCTGTGCCATGTAACATTTCAAACTTGTAAAAAAAGGCCCAAGCATCTCCAAGACTTGAGTCAATCTTGACTGTGCGTGTAAACCAGCTTCTTGCCTTGTCAATCTTCCTGTCACTCCAAAACAACCTGCAGTATAGACATGAGCCTGTAGTAGATACAAACCAACCGTCTAGACTTGAATAAATATTAAATCTGTTGCCTGATGTGCAGTCAAATCTCAAAATAAGGAGTTAATCCATTCCGAGACTGCCTTCGCGTGTCAAAACCGTCGATTCCAGATTTGTGCTCTTCGCATAATTTTCACTTTCTTCCTCGTGATAATTATTTGACAGCTTTAGAGATTTTGGAAAGAGTTGATTTCTTACTGTCTTAATTATAAGCAAGCATTACCTTATTCTTTTTGTCATCACTACCATCAGTAGCGCTAGTCAAAAACTAAAAGGAAAGAAGGTACGAAGGACTGTTTAGTATTAATCGAACACGGTAGAACCTAACTATGTGAAGTAGAGGTGCGTGCATATGTATTGATTTATAAAAACTGCAATGTTTCGAAACACTTTGGATGTCATGTTACAAATTACTTTAGATGTCTAGTCAAATATTTGCTACAACTTTACGTTGTGAGTAAAAAAACGAGCACGTTCCGGTGATTGTCAAGGTTTGACTGCACAAGCACGTTGGTTTAGCAGGTGTGGATGGTAAAGTAATATATTATCTAATAGCAATTAGATTAAGTAGACAACTACTATACCATGTGGTGGGCGAGATACAACTGTTCTGATATAACAGTATAACAGAACACATAAGGGAGATGTTGTTCTAATGGCTCCACACTATTCATTAGAACTCTAATGTTATAATTGTGGCGAAGAGTAACACATGAAAAACTAAACTAACACCTCATAGACCAGCCCTTACTCTTACTTTGCAACTGCCAGCATAACATGAGGATCGTGTTCACATTTTTTAAGAGCGTCGAGGGATTTCGTTCTTCTCTGAGGCTTGGCTTCTAGGAATATAGCCTCAGACCAGAGAGGTCCTGATGTACCACACTCCTGCAAAGCTACAACCCAAAATGTTCAACACAAACATTGATGTTATATTTTTAAAATGTATTATGTACAGCGACATTAATAGGAGGAAGTCATGTTATACATAATTATATATATATTAATTTATTTATATGTAATTAGTCGCTTCACAAACGATTTGCTCACCTTTAGCCATCTGATTTTGAGCTATAACTTTATTACCAGCTCTGACTTCAAGGCGAACTGACTCGAGCCAAAGTAAAGGGTTTTGCGGATTGCGCAGACGAGCCTTCTCGAGAATAGAGCGAGCTTTGGTCAGCTGTTTCTGAGATTCCTCCAGTCGAGACCAGAGTGTCCAGAGCGGAATAGCCTGAGAACATTTTTTAGTAGCCTGACTGTAAGCATCTCTGGCTTCTTTAACGTTACCTGTAGTACATTGATCCACATTTTCATTAGAGCCGCGAATAATTTAAAAGGTCTTTTTGTAAAATACTATACTGAAACAAACAAAAGCTAAAGCAGAAGATAAAGGCAGACTTACTGAGACACTCCTCGATCTGTCCCTTCATCATCCAGAGCTTAGGATAATCATCAAAATGCTTCAGTCCCTCCTCTAAGAGAGCCTTTGCCGTGTCTATGTCTCCGAGGCACCACTCAAGCTTGACTGACTTCATGAAGACTCTCGCTGTCGGAGCATTACCTCGCGCCTACACATAGAACAGCATCGCCTCGCTGCCTTAAATTATATCACCATTGCAACGAGCCTCTTACAAGACCTAACAGGCTACAGCAGTTAAACAGAGATCTGCAACCCACCCATAAAGAGCCAAATCCTAAAGACACCTTTGTTGGTCTTTGTGTGCCCAAAAAAAGATGGTTGACGAGAGTATTCCGTCTTGACCATTCACCTCTTGCGTTGATGACTAACGGAATGGAAATTCAGTTCAACCGAAAGAACACTTGAACACTCTCAAATACTAGCATTGTTACTAAAGAAACCTGACCTGATCGATACTAGTAACAATATTCAAGAGATAGGACTGCCTATAAACACCCAAAGGTTCAACTATCACAAATCCTACAGGTACTTAAAGACCAGGAAACATCTTAATCTGCTACTAGATTTACTTAAATACATGGTCATACTCTCACCTTATGCTAGAGATACCTTAGGACAAGGGCATATTCTTAACTTCTGCTAGAGGTACTTAAAGACAAGGTCATATTCTTATCTTATGCTAGAGGTACTTAAAGACAAGGTCATATTCTCATAGGTCTATATTGTTATAGGTCTTATAGGTCAATATTCTTACCAGGTATATATTCCATAGGTCTCATTTTCTGCAGTAGTTTCTGATCTTTTGCAGCTATTTTTCACATGATCACCCTCTCTATGAATTCCTAAGATTGCCTACTTTTCCTGGAGTTAATTTATAACTAATCTGTGCATCGCTATGCTTCCTAAGGAAGTGTACTAAATTCTATAAAGATACACTGCCTAAAGAACAGTTCTACCAGTTCCGATCACTTCTACAAGGACATGTTACCTTTTGCTGGTTCCCATCACTTCTACAAGGATACGCTACCTTTGGCTGGTTCCTAACACTTCTAAACGGATACACTACCTTCTCCCAGTTCATATCACTTCTACACAGATACGCTACCCCCCGATTTCTATCACTTCTACGCGCTTACGCTACCTTCGACTGGTTCCTATCTTCTGCAGCAGGTTCTCATATTTTGGATGAGCTAGCTTACCTTCTGAAGGAGTTTTCTTGCTCGCACAAACTCATTATTCTCTGACTCAAGTTTAACAGCGGCTAGCCAAATCTCCTCACTATTACCATTGGCTTGAAAAGCAAGGGAGAGAATCCTACGCGCTGCTGGCACATCTCCCTGCGGCAGCAACAGGCACATCAAGGAGGAAGAGAATGCAGGGCCTTTCATATGGCATAATAAAACTAAAGACATTAGATACAAGTAAAGCTGGCTATTAGATGGCTTCATGTGAGTTTGTAAATGTATTTAAGTAAATGGACTACATCTTCATTTCCTGCAAATCTCCCATTAATGAACTTACAGCTAGCCACTTAGACTTGGCGCCCATAAGCCATAAGACCTCCGCTTTAGGGCAATGCTTAACAGCCCGCTGCAACAGCTCTTCGAGAGATTCCCTGTCTCCATGATCTTTCTCAAAATGAGCAGCGTCTATCCAGATAGATTTCTTCTCAGGGTACATGCTGAGAGCGTGTTCATAAATAGCTCTTGAGCACTGTATAGCTCCGTGGCTGGCACACTGTAACACAAAGTCTTAAAATAGCGAGTGCAAAAGAGCTTGAGCGTTGCGATGTGAGCAGTCCGAGAACTTCGAGCAGCTCCTCAGTATGCAGCTGCTATGTCTCATTTTCTATAAGATACATTCTAACATTGCGAGTTGCAACATAAATACAGAGCTGGTAGCTGGAGAGTTGGTACCACTTGAAGGCTCGCTATGGCTTCCTCAACTTTAAGTTACACTATATTGGGCTGCTCACAAGCCAAGCAAATACTTTGTTTTAATACAAAAACCATCATTAAATACAATCTGCATCAACTTCCTTCACTTTCATGCCATGTTTCATGCACTGGTGAAGCTCCTGTCATTCAACACCTAATAAGACAACATAAGTCTAGAAAGTGTAGGACTAGGATAATGAGACACTCACAGCGTCAGCATCATCTATCCAAGTCCTGATGCGGTCCTCCTCCTCCACTCCTGTACCTATGACAGACTTTATGATAGCTTTACATGTAGCAGGACTGCCCGCCTTCTCACAATCCTCTGCATCCTCTATCCACTCCTCTCGTTTTATGTCTACCATGTTCGCCTTTAGTGATGTCAGCGCTGGTAAAAACAACTAAATCCTAAACACTATAAATGATAATGACACTGTTGCTGCCAAAGTTACGAAAAATTGCCCAACCTCCGCTGATCATTATTATACCATTAACAAAGCATCTGTTTTGAATAGCCTAAGTTTTAGTACATGACGCTGTTGATCCGCAAGTTTGTGTCATTCACACGATGGAAATGACAAAAAACCCACAAAGTGAGTTTTGCTGCTCGGAAATTTTCATCGAATGTTTCATGCTTGCGAACGATGGAAACGTCACTTGCGAATGGGAGAAAAAACGCTGGGCAAACTATTCCATTTTAAACATTTTCCACACTTGAGTCATTCTTATTTCAACTTGAACATGTGCTACTAAGTGAGACAAGAGTACCCCAATACAAGCTGTAACATAGAATTCTATATACTTTTTTAACAAAGTGGTCCATTGAAACACTTATGGAAAATAACTCCATGTGCGCACAATTCCAAATCTGCATCATTCGCGCACTGGAAACAACATGATAGTGTGCCCATCAACATTTCCAGCTCACAGCTAATTTAAAAAATCATTCAATAGGAATAGAACATACCTCTGTCCACAATCTTATCCACCATAGTAATATTGCCATGCGCTTCTTCCAGCTTCGCTGCAGTTATCCAAATATGTCTGTCAGAAGGAATACTCTCTCTCGCCCTGTTCAGGACCCGCCTAGCATTCTCATAATTTTCCAACCTAGCCAGAGCAAGCCAGAGCTCCACACTGGTCGGACAGCACTCAACCGCCCGACTCAACATCACCTTGGCGTCTTCTGGAGTCTCTATGTCAACAGCTGCCTTCCACAACCGCACCTGTCAATTAAAGGGGATTAGATAGTTAACCAGAAGAGAGAAATGAGCCAATAAAATAAGGGCCAGTAGGTCAGCAGCAGAGAATAGAGGATTAATGACAATGCTAGTTAATGTATTCGGAACACACTGAAAGTACCCTAGAGTAAGAGCTATTATTTGAGTTAAAAATTAACAACATGTATCTTATAAATCTTATAATAGGTCACCTAATCCCGTCATAATTGAATTTATTCCATTATAACCTCATCAGGTGATCGTAATTGATCCTGATAGCTATAAGTGGGTTTGTGGGGTCGCAAGTTCCATGGCAACTAATGTATGTTCATTTTAGGTAGCGCTGCAAAAGGTGCTCATATCAACTATGAACTTTGGTAATTAAAAATATATGCATCCACGCAAGCTTCACAAAAGGTCTATGTAGTGTTTATAAAATCGTATGCAGACTAAATTTATAATAAAATCACCAACAATGTAAAAAAATTTTATTGGCTAGTAAATTTGTAAGGCTATTTAAAAATTTAACTTTAAGATTTATGAAAAAGAGAAGTATTTATAGAGTTACACTGTTTAAGTGCTGAGAAGTCTCTATAAACATGCGCATGGTACACTTCAAAATAGAGAAAAAAAATCATTATTTAAAAGTATATTAAAATAGTTCTTCATAAGAAACGCGTAAAACGATTACATAATTATTATAGAATGCTCTCCTCTCCAAGGAATAACAATGATTATCATTTCAGTTTAATTTATCATTAATTTTAAATATTTGTCATGAGTTACATAAGGCCACAGTATTAAAACAGCAACCAATCATGATCTTAAATATGAATGTTAAAACACTTTCCATATTTCCTATGAACTATTCCTACATGCTTTCAAGTCTCCAGCATGAAGTTCTGCAATTAGATGCACTTACAGAATTGGGAATGCTTTCTAGAGCTTTCCGAAAGACTCTACGCTTGTACTTGACCTCCACTTCAACATCAGAAGCCTTGATCCATAGTCTGACTGAAGAAGGAAGGTGGCGTACAGCTTGTGCTACGACAGCCTTAGCCTGGTCTGCGGGCTACAATATACATCATTACTCACAAAGAATCCATTAATCTACTGATAGACTATCTAGCGACACTCGCTAGATGGACCCTGTGAAAGGGTTAAATTTTTTTTCTCAATATTTCAACAAAGTGTTTGCAAAATACGATACCAACTTTTATTTGAACACACCATCTAA
Source organism: Watersipora subatra (assembly GCF_963576615.1). Classification (NCBI taxonomy): domain Eukaryota; kingdom Metazoa; phylum Bryozoa; class Gymnolaemata; order Cheilostomatida; family Watersiporidae; genus Watersipora; species Watersipora subatra. Next base: position 11,662,836 of record NC_088708.1, on the reverse strand, counting down.
TGAAATGCCGTTCTAAGGGGAGGGTTGAAAAATAGAGCGCCATGACGTTCAAATAAAGGTGTTATGGTATATATGTATTGGCTATTGTGTTCAAATTGCGGTGTTACTCGTCTCTATTATGCTGATCTCTTTGCAAATACAAACACCATAATCACACTCGCTTGATCCAGACGTTTTAACCGGGATCAAGTTTTGTCAATTTTAATCTTGAAACATCCTGTCAGTCAGATCACCTCAAACATCAAAAACAATTGCAAATGATAGAAAAATACCAATACTTTCTGATAAAATCTACTAAAATATTCTGGAAGTTCATGTTTAGGCAGTTGGTTAGGGCTGTAAAGAGGTGTATCATGTATGTATCATGCAGACCATGAGTCGCACTGCCTCCAGCCACACATCCTCAGACTTAGTGCAGTGTTCTGTGCCCTTCATTATAAGATTTCTAGCCGCTTGCAGTTTACCAGTGAGCTCCTCGAGTCGAGCTGATGCAATCCATGCAGGGGCGTGTGAGGGATTCGTTTCTCGCACAGATTTGAGTAAAGTGCGGCCTTTCTTCACGTCACTAAAATATTGTGCGGTATAATTCTTTAGGCAAATCGGTTTATCCTATGGATTATGACGTCTAAAATGGTATGACAGTGAAAATATCTCTATGCACTGATTTACTAGCTGGAAACTACAAAAATTACACTGATATAGAGAAAGGACTAGATCATAGAGCAATGATGAGTGCTAAGGCCTACTTTATGTCCCCTCCGTAGGTCGGTATCATAGACTGCAGGTCAGTCAGGTAGCCCTTTGGATCAACGACAGTTTGTCCTGAGACTGAGTCTGATACCTACAGAGTAACAGAGAAATCATGGGTGCATGATCAGAGGTGCTCAATAACTTACACAAATAAACTCAAGTTTTAATCAGAGCGACTAGTGATAAAATGATGTAAGCGGCTCATAGACTAGACAAGTATTACCCTTTGGCAATGTTGTACTCATATACACATATAGATCCAGCCTAAGAATAGGTAGTTAATAGACTGAGATCCAAATAACCTGAGAGACTGCGACTGTGTTAAATTTGAGACTGAGAGATATTTGCTGTCTCAAATTTAACACAGTCACAGTCTCTCAGGTTATTTGGAAAAAATAAAAAATATGTCTAAAATGCTGTCTAAAATACTCAGGTCACCTCTCCAATCTACCTGACCGTCCATCGCAGTAGTACTTCCCCAGAAAATCGACTAAACCTTGTACCAAACACCAACACCTTGTTAATCCACACTATAGAACAGCATTATGCAAAAAGAGCTTCTTCTTTCAATACACACAATTTACTTGACTATTCATTATTTTTTGTCTTTCATGGTCTAACTTACTTTGTATGGCATTTACTGGTGCAAACAAAGCTCATATCTATCCAAACAATATAAGACAATAGCAAACAAACGTACCTGAGAGAGTTTAATGTCCATGAGAGAGTTTCTCGCCTGCCCAATCTTCTTCATATCGATATCGCTTGGAGTTGAAAGTCCGCTGGTTTCAAGTCCTCCAATCAACTGCTCCTTGACATCGACAGCATTGTTCATCTCTCCGACAGATACAGCCTTTGATAGGAAAGAGTCTGACATGGCTGAATATTTTTCCTTGCGAGGTTTTCTCTGCTTTTTGTTGCGAGCATCACCAACCTCGGGAATGGCATCCCACTCCGCCTCCGACACCGTGTCCAACTTCCTCTAATCAAACATAACATATAAATCTCACTTGTCTCACCTCACCAGCTAAAAGTTCAGGGAAATAACTACGCGGCTTATCATTTCAATGCGTGTGAATACCTTTAAATCTGAAAATTGCTGCTGAATTTTTGGTCTTTCTTGGCGAAACTTTTCAACTTCCTCTTTGAACTTCTGTTCTCTTCGTTCCTTACGCTTCTCATCCATCCTCTGATCGATGGCATCATATATCATGTCAGCCTCTTCATCATCCTTCTCATACGGATCTTTGGCGCAAATGCTGCCTCCGTACCCGGTGAACTACACATAGAACGGGATGAGGTCAACAAAAATAAAATCTAATTTAATTTAATAAAAATCGTCCCAAATGATTACTTTTCTCTTTCACCTCATCATAGTTGGCATCATTGAGATCCTCCTCTTGCTCTTCCTCCTTTGGCTTTCCTGGCTTGAAGTATGGATGTCTATCATCCCTGAACCCAGAAAATATTAATAAAAAATAAATATTCACCACCTTGACACCTTCTAACGCGAAAACCTGGTGATTTCAAAAACAGAAAATGGATTTGCGACGTGTTAGACAGTTACACAGGAATTATGAAGAAAACTTACGTGACATCAGTAGCCTCCCGAGCGGGTCCAATATCCGATCGTGTAGTGAAGCCGGTAGCTCTATGTAAAAGAAGATAAAAAGTTACGTTAGGTTGAGGGAAAGCTTAAGACTAGATACATTGTGTGTTTGAGCAAAAGGTCCACTCGATGGTCAAGCTATGAACATGTTCATACACAGGTAGTCATGCCACCATGTCTCACATGACTGATAGTTAATGAATACCCCTAGCCTGATTCTCTGTATTAATTTTAATACAATGTTATTAATCTTTGCCATTAATGTACTCTTGTTCTGTGCTCCATTATTTCACCCTTTGTCCAGAAGTCTAACTTGGAGATTCTATTTGAAGTCCATCTGGTGGCATATCATTCAGGATTCTAATTTAGACTGCACGGTGTGTGTTAAATATGCCAACAACAAAATCTCCATTAAAGGGAATTTAGCTGCACTTTTTAGTGGATTCATTTAGGCTTTTTAGCTCAGACTCAGAGGCATATATAAAACATGCATACGATTATAAATTTTATTGTTTTATTACAGCGGAATTGCCAAACTGTATTAATATCAATAAACAGTTGAACAACCTATTTTTTGTTCTGTTACTAAAACATTGACCATCATGCAAGATGTTGGACCAATACAAATTATTAAAAAACATTAGGGCACATACATAGCATGGAGTTATTACATCTTTGTATTGTATAGTACACTTACTCTAAAGCATAACAAATTTTAATTTTCTTAGTGCAATATTTCCAAGTGCTAGGTTAGCCTATACAAACCAAAGAGTAGATGATTTTAACCATGTTATTGACTTAAAAAGCAAAAATAAATAAAGAAGCAAAATAAGGATTTGATACCTTTAGAGATGATAATAAATTTTCTGAAAGGAATTAACTTCTTACAGGTATGCTAGTCATTGTACTCAAAATAAGGAAACTGCAGATGAAGTGTAAAGAAGTTAAAATTTACTAAAACGTAGTTTTGCCAAAGCTTTTTGTTTTACCAAAACTTGACCCCAAAAAGTTTGATTTGCAAGTACAACAATCCTTGGTTGAATCGACTTTACTATCTATTTCAGGTAAACTAGTATTGTGTTTGAAACCTAAATGGTTCTTGTGTTGCTGATTCAGAGATATCAAATTGTGATTAATGTAGGCTCCAAGTCCAAAGTATATTTTCCAACATTGTCTAACAAAAAAGAGAAAAACAATTTTCTTCGACTGGAACAAATTTCAATGACCTTATAATGACATAGATTAGCAAATGAATTGCAGCATGATTTAAACAAGGTTTGGCTATTCGCTTAGTGAATTAAACAGGAACAGTAAGCAGACATTCCTACAGACTAGCGCATTCAACTAATCAGATATATTGAAAGGCGTGACTCCACAATAATACATTTGTAGTGTGTAGTTTAGTTGTATTGATACACACGTATATTCATATGCATTGTATTTGAATTGTACTACTTTAGCCCAGCCATCTACTACGAATAAGTAACCTTGCAGTAGTTGACAATCTGTCTCACAAGTTGTAAGTCTATACTATACTAGATCATCTACAATCCATCTGTGTTAAGGTAGTTTAGGGTCTTCAAGATATTACACATGTTTTAAAGTACATGAAAAGCAGTAATGGGTAAGGTACAGACCTTAAGAGGGCACCAAAGGTAATTGGAGAAAGCTTAATGGCGAGAATGGAAAGCGATTTTTGACAAAATACCAGTTAATAGTTGAACTACTAGTAGGTATCAAGGATGTAGATAAGCCACAAAACTAGGAATTACTTCACTGTCAAAAACTTGTTGAAGGCTCTACTAAAATCTAGCATTAGCGCATCAGTCAACTCGCTTGGTTTGTTGAGTTTTGTAAACTGAGACAATATTGACAGACTTCATACCATTTGTTGGGGAAGTATACTAGCAGATATAGGTGCTATATATGCCACAAAACAAAATTTTTGGGAAGCTATCAAATGCCAAGTTTCTTCTAAGATTTTAGTCTTGATGTGCGGTAAAAATTTCTTATTCTCAATTTCACCAAAGGTTTGAAACTCAGTGTTTTCAAAGGGTGAATGATTAATAGCTGGAGAGAGTTATGATCTCGAATGAAAAGCAACTAAGAATTTCTGCAAGCTTTGCGGTTTCTTTAATGTCATATTCAATTATCTCTCTTTAGGCTTAATAGTCAACTTTCAACAATTAACTCTCCTTCATACCTCCATATTTTTCACCTAAACATGTAAACAGGTTGAAATCTCCTGCTCATGGTCTTTCCTCCTAAGTTATAGAAAAAGAAAAACCATTCTTCATGGGTGAGTACTAATTAGAAAGATATAGTGAGAACTAAGCAAAATAAAACGCAAATATATAGGTACGCTTTTAAAACTAACTTTCAGAAGCAAATATAACTAATAGGTAATGAATGACAAGCCATACGTCAATTGAGCTACGAAATGTTTGCATCCTGTAAGATATTCAATTTTTTGCAAATTGCATGAAGCTTCTGACTGTTCCACTCAGGCCTGCCAACCCAATAGTGGGGCAATGCTTGAGATTTGGTTTTGGGGCAATTGATTTTGGGCCACAGAATTTCTCTCCTGATGAGAATTCTTTCAAACGAGGAAAGACTCTAAATACTATCATCAGCATATGACGAAATAACAAACAATAGAACTTTAACTACAATGCACACAAGATCTGCGAAGAGAGGAGAACCTGCCTCAATATATGCCTCTAAACAGTTGTACTACAACAGCTTTCTACCCAGAAGTATCCGAGACCTAAAAATAGGGCAGTAATCTCATGATGCCCAAATCCTAAAATAAATGATTTCAAATAAATTTTGTAATTAAAACAGCTAAATGCTGGAATATTGATAGTGCATAAAGTATTCATAACTAAATCTATCAACAATGAGGCACTCAAAACCCTTATACCACTAGGTAGTTTTTTAGAGTGTTCTAAATTATCTGAGGTAAGATCTGAGGTAAGATGTATCAATGGTAGTACATATAAAATTGTGGAAATTCGGGCAAAAAGCTCACGCATTTCTCACTCATTTTTATTTTTTCTTTGGTGTGATTGCGTGAGTCTCACGCCCAATGCGTGAGAGTTGGCAGGCCTGGTTCCACTATACAATGGTGTAGTGGCAAGCTTAATTTTAGTAGTCATGCTGGGAGACCTTTGGATTACCTATATCTCTATAAACCTACCCTCTTCCTAAACCCGGGACATATCCTAATGGAGCATTCAATCCAATGAAAGCTTTCTTCTTTTTACTAACAAATGATTGTTGTACCCCAGACATGGTCACTCTTTGCGTGTACACATAAGCGAGAAGGATAGAAGCGGTCGCCTAACTAATCGCTGGAATTCGTCGGACTTTCGTTCTTTCAATCAACCTTGACACGGCATGAGAAATATGAAAACATGTACGTACACTGTAAATCATTTGGGTTCTCGAACTAAGTAAAATGTAAATTTCCTGTTTATAAGTTGTTCTTCGTTTGTAACCTGTTCATGAGCAATATTGGTAATTTTCGTATCACTCACGGCGTAATAGTGTCATGCTAACTCTCTCTAATTTTTACACACTACACTTGTTTCCTAAATCATACAAATTGCTAGATGAAGTATAGTTATGTGGAATTGGAATGGGTCATCTAGATAGATTGTGTGATTTGTGTCAAAAGTGTAACGGCAAAAATCGGAAGAACCTGATTGAAAAGTTAAAATAGTATTTGGTAAACCTAAAATTAGCGCTTAGTATTATAAGCAAACATTTTGATTTGCTCGATCAATATTTTGGTAACTAAGGGTGCTATTAATCATCGGATCAGTTTTTAAATATGATCATTTTTGGGCATGCCGAGCTTATCTATGCAGAGTATCTAACTAGTAAGTAGGCTAGTAGCCCTACTTTTTACACCATTTTTTACACTTTTTGGTTCAGCATAACAAGAATAGGTAAAAGATTGACCCAATTTTGTGACATGTGTTGGATCCTGCGACCAACACGTAGAGGCGACTAGGTCGGCTTACTCTACCGGTCTGCATTCACTCTTCACAGGGGCTGTGTAAGGGTTGCCCGTGACCAACACGCGGAGGCGACTAGGTCGACTTACACCACCGGTCAACATCAACCACCTTACACCAGGAACTGCTCCCAGAGTGGTGCTATACTAGTTCAACAAGGTCGACGGGGTCGACAGTGTTTCTGTGGCTTTACTCCCACAGCACAGTCCATAGACTGAGTCTTGGAGTAAAGTAAGTGCTCGGTGTGGTTCTGCTATTGCGCAAGGTAACAGAAGAGTATGGTTCCAAATGCAAGGCATATATTGAACAACGTAAATGAGCCGAGGCTCTGCCTTAAATACAGCTGATTATGTAAATAAGGTAGCACGGGCCAGCCTCCTTTAGGGGCGTGGTTACATAAATGAAAAAGAGAGTACAACTCCAAATGATATAAAGAAAAAGGGAATGGCAACATACGTTTCCATCACACATGCCGCCCCTATAGACAACCATCGGCTATATAAAACAAACCAAAAAAAGAAAAGAAAAATAAAATAGTATGAGAGAACACCAACTAACTAAAACATACCAAGAGAAAATAGGGATAAACAATGTCTTTCGATCGCATCTTCTATGGGGTCGACATTCGGTTCGCCAGGTCTTCTAGACGGCGGGCCGTCCGTCTGAGATTGGAGGCCTCTTCCCGCAGGACGTCCACCGTGACTCGGGGTCGGATATCCCCCAGTCGGCTCTGGACGCTTCCGACCGTGGTTAGTTTCCTGGGAGCTGGGATCGGCCGTTCTACCTTGAGCGGACTACACCGCTTTTTCTTCGGGGGAGAGGGAAAGGGCGCCTGGGGCCCTCTTCTCACAGGCGGCTTCGCTTTAACTGGCCCGTAGGGTGTGGGTTTCTCGAATGCTGGGGGGTTAGTCAGTTGGACCTTCTGGCTCCATGCGGGGTAGTTGGTGCGGTCGACCTCATAAATAGTGATGCCCTTTCCGCCGTGGGCTTTTCGTGTCTCCGCATCTCTAATTCGTGACTGGTGTTTCGCGATAGTGTTTTTGGAAGTGGAATTCCTCCCACATTTACAAAAAAATCTGGTGAAATGCTGCGCGATATGTATCCGGCGCCGTCGGGGGGTAGACAATAGCTGCTGACACAGTGGGCAGTTAACACCATTTTCCCGGCATAATCTTAAGATCTTCCTGGCCGTCTCTTCAGAGATCCACTTGGTCGGCAGGTGGGAGTGTGGAGAGGAATCCTCTTTCACTGAGTCTGACTCCGTGTCGTCCAGGGTTTCGTTAGGAGCTGGGTGGAGCTCCAGTGGAATGATCAATTCGGATAATAGAGGCAAGGCTCCGATGATTGGAGAAGCCTTCTTTACTGTCTCTTTCGTTACTTCCATGTTTAGAGGAGGTGCAGATGTATACGCTTCGAGTTGACAGCAAGCAATGAGCCCGCTCTCTCTGGTGTCCAAGATGGCCGCCCTCTGACCTTGGCCTCTGGTGGCTTCTCCTGATTGGACGGCGCTGGTATCATAGTCGGCTAAATACGCAGGAGGCTTTCTTATTCGTTGGGGCCGGGATGTGTTCCCAGCCCCGGTGTTACTAGCCTGGGCTCCTATATTTCCCGTGGTTCTTGCCTCCTCGGTCGTCAATCCGCAGCCAGGGTCGGGGTCAGCCCTCGAGTTAGGGTTACGTTCCCCTGGAGAGACCAAGGAATCTTCGCCGGGAAACCGAAGTGATTCCAATCTTCCCGGCGATTGGAGTATTGGTAACTCCATTAGTCGGCTAGGCAGGAGTGATTCTAGAATAACGGCATCCGGATTATTGTTTCCACGTGAGACTCGTCTCCGGGGGTGACCTCTCATGTTAGGACGTCGGGCAGGCTCGACTTCAACTGGGGCTCGTCCTTGTTGCACCGGACTAGGGCGACAGAGCCTTAACCTTCCTTCAGCTTGAGTGGATCGCTGTCCATACCTTTCTATTTCGTAAGTATGATTTTCGTGACTCCTTAGTACGCGATAGGGTCCCACATACTTGGCCGCTAATTTTGGATTTTCCCCTTTTCTCCGCCGCTTGCTTAGTAACCATACGAGGTCACCCTCATTGAATAGCGGAGGCTCTCTCACATCGGTTGACACAATTTCCTTCTGTCTATCTCGGAGGAGAGTATGGGCTTGCATCAACCGGTCGTGAACAGTCTGGACATACTCGTGTATGCTTGTAAATGATTCCAGCCTGTTTCCATACAGCAACTGGTCAGGAAGACGAAGCTCTCGACCCAACATCAAGTAATTGGGTGTTTCCTTAGTGGCGGAGTGCGGTAAACCTCGCAGCGTCCGCATGATTTGTGGCAGTAACTGATCCCAATCTTCTTGTCCTCTGCCCAGTAAGAGGGCTCGTAGGGAGTCACCCAGTACACAATTATTTCTTTCGACCACACCATTCCCTTCGGGGTGGTACGGAGTGGTCCTAGATTTGTCGACTCCCCACAAGTCACAAGTCTTGGAATAGAGGACTCGAATTGGCTCCCCTGGTCGGTGTGGATAATTTCGGGCAGACCGAAGTAGCTGAATATTCTCTCGTCCAGGACCTGAGCTACCGTTGGGGCTGTAGCGTCGGGGATGGCTAAGGCATCTGACCACCGAGTAAAATGGTCAGTGAGCACCAACACCCAGCTATTTCCTCGAGGGGTCTGAGGTAGGGGTCCCACCAAGTCTACGGCTAGGCGTTGTCATGGCCTCCCGGCGTACAGCCGTTGTCTGTTCCCGGAGGTCCGGCCTTTTCCCGTCTTGGCCCTCTGGCAAACTTCACAAGAGAGAACTGCCCTCCGGATATCTCCAGCCATGCCCGGCCAGTACCAGTCCAATTGGACGCGTTTCAAGGTCCTCTCCACACCGCAGTGTGTTTGTTCGTGGGCTTTCCACAGGATTTCCTGTCTCAGCGTTTGCGGGCATACCACCACCACCCTTTCTCGCCCATTCTGAGTGAGATGAAGGGTCAATACACCTGACTCGTCGAGCTGGAGCTGGTGGAACATCCGGGCCAATCGCTGCAGCTCGGGGCTGCCTACTTGCAGCGCGGCCTCTTCTATTCTTTTCCGGTTCCTGACGGCCTGGTAAATTATCCCTAGGTCGGTAGCGGGTCTCTGTTGTAATGCCCGTACTTCATCTAGCGAATTCTGCACTACTGTCAACCGTTCCGGGACCTTTGGGACCGTGCTTTCACCAGCTCCCTCAACGAGTCCGGTTTCACCTGCCATCTTGATGGCCCGTAACCGAGGGTCTTGAAGTCTTCTGGGAGGGTCGTCCAACACTCCTGGTGACCCCGCACCGCATGGCAGCCGTACTGGGACTGGACTGGCTGGTGTGGGAATCGGGAGGCCGGGCCCTGAAGCATGTCCGCTGCTGGGTAGTCGAGGCCATTCGTCTTCATCCAACTGGCGGGTGTTGGGACTGGGTGTTCCTGTACCTCTTGGTGGCTGTACCGGAACCTGGTCCACTGGCACAGCAGTTTCCCAATTTGTTCCTGGGGTTACTAGAGAGTCACACACTTGTGACCTAGTTGGCCCCTGATCCCGCTTCTCAATGGCAGCACACTGCCGGCAGTCGATGCACTGTCGTCGACTCAATCCATCGGCGTTACCGTGCTTAACGCCTTTTCGATGGATAATTCGGTACTTGTGCTCGGCCAGGCTCTCCAGCCACCGGGCCACCTGGCAAGAGGGTTCCTTCCTCCGGTGCAACCAAACCAAGGAGGCATGATCGGTCCGGATCGTAAATTCTCTGCCATATAGGTAGGGCCGGAAATGCCGGACAGCCAGCACAACTGCCAGCAACTCTCTTCTAGTCACGCAGTAATTGCGTTCGGCGGTGGAGAGGGTCTTGCTATAGTAGGCTATAGGTCGCTCCTTGCCTTGCTGGACCTGGGATAGCACAGCCCCGGTCCCTACGTTACTAGCATCGGTATCGAGCACGTAGGGCAAGGAGGGATCGGGATATGCCAGTACTGGAGCGTGCGTCAGTGACCACTTGAGCCTAAGGAAAGCTTCCTGTTCCTCTTCCTCCCACTTCCAGGTGACCCCTTCGCTTGTCAACAAGGTGAGAGGTTTGGCGATCGAGGCGTAGTCAGGCACGTATCGGTGATAGTACCCAGTGGTACTCAAGTATGACCTTAACTGCGTCACATCCTGGGGTGCTGCCCATCCACTGATGGCCTGAATCTTCTCAGGGTCGGTAGCCACTCCAGTGTCGCTGACTATGTGGCCCAGGTACTTTACTTGGGTCTGGAACAGACTGCATTTAGAGGGCTTTAGTTTCAGCCCGGCCTGTCTCAATCGCTCCAACACCTCTGCCAGCCTAGTTACATGACTAGAGAAGTCTGCCGACATGACGATGATGTCGTCCAGGTACAACAGCAAGGTTTTCCAGTGTAGCCCTTGGAGGACGCGTTCCATTAGCCGCTGGAAGGTAGCCGGGGCGGAGGTCAGTCCAAAGGGGAGCACCTTCCACCTCCATAACCCACTGCGTGTGGCGAACGCTGACCGTTCCTGGGCCTCGGCGGAGAGGGGTACCTGCCAGTATCCGCTCATCATGTCCAAGGTACTGAAAAGCCTGCTGCCGGACAAGGCGTCCAAACTCTCGTCAATCCGGGGGAGGGGGTAGGCGTCCTGGCGAGTGACACTATTGAGTTTTCTATAGTCTACACACAATCGCCACGCCCCGTCCTTCTTCCTCACCAAGACCACCGGAGAGCTCCAGGCCCCGTGAGCGGGCTCAATCATGCCTTGTTTCTCCAGGGCCGAGACCTGTCGCTCGATTTCGGCTTCTTTCTCGTGTCCTACTCGATATGGGTGTTGACGGATGGGTTGCGCCTCTGGAAGAAGGGGGATCTCGTGCTGTACCAGGGTGGTACGCCCCACGTCCTCGCTTCCTTGGCTAAATACATCCGCATAACGGACCAAAAGGTCTTCCATCCTTCGGTGCTCGGTAGGGGACGAGCAATGTGGCGCCGCCTGTTGGAGCAAGCCCAGCATGTGGGGAGGTACGTTGGAAACAAAAGAGGGAGGTTCCTTAGAAATCTCGGCCTCTCCCTTCGCTGTCCAGGGGACCCCTATTTCGTCCGGCCCGACTCCAGTGTATTGTCCCACGACCGTCCCTGCCGTCACGCTGACTGGATGGTCGGTGGGATTCATGCAGCGGATGGCCACTCTCCCTTTCTCACCGGGTTGATGTAGGCTGGCGGCCACCATATAACCGTTTCTTATTCCCTCGATTAACCCGACTGGTTGATAGGATGAGGACGTGAGACGTCCGGCAACCAGGACCTCGGTTCGAGGGGGAAGCGTTGTGGCTCGCATTATTTGAACTCCACTTGTCAGAGGTCGACCCTCTCGGTCAGTGCAAGTCAACTTCTGCCCATTTAACACCAACGTGGGTTGCTGAAAGTTCATCTCACAGTGGTGGTCGACCAAGAAGGGCATGCCCAGGATGGCGTCCTCCTTCAGTGCACACACCACGAGAGATACAGTAACCTGGACACTCCTGACTCTGACTGGGAGAGTGATGAGTCCGTGAAACTGCAGCCGGGTACCATCTGCCATCCGTCCATAGTCTTCCCGAACCTCTAATTGGCTTTTGACATCCTTGGGTAAGCGCTCAAAGACATGTCGTCCCAACAGATTAGAGGTGCATCCGGTGTCCACGAGAAACTGGACGGGCTGGCCTCCGATGCGACCTGGCAAGAAATAGCTGCTATTATGCGGCTTCCATGATTCGTCTCCGTGAGTTCGTCTGGCTTTGCTCATTCTCTGGGGGCCTTTTTTGGAAGGCCGAGGCGGCTTTGGCCAGACGTACGTTTCTTCCTTGGCTTCTGAGGGTGGGAGACCTGCACACTCAGGTAAGGGTTGATACTGGTTGTGCAAGGGGACCGGTGGCGAGCAGGGGGGAGCCTGTGTCGCCTAGTCCGCCATGGCCGTTGCCACTGGCCTTGCAGGGGTATATTTGATCCACAGTCAGTACTTCCCCCTACTGCTGTGGATGGGAACCGTTTCCCGACCTCGTGGCTTGAGGTGGTTGTCCTTGGGAGACTTGAGGACACCGGCGTTGGGTGTGCCCTGTCTTGCCGCAACCCCAACATTTTGGTCCCCTTTTCTCCACTCCCCGTTGTCTCAACAGATTTCCTTCCCTTAGTCCATCCGCTAATCCTTTTATAGCCATCAGGACGTCATTCAGGGTGGCTGATGGGGGATCCGAGTGGACGGGGGCGACTGTAGCAGGGGTAGTCTCCTCCTCCTCCACTGTCATTATTATGGGTCGGGCACCAGGCCGAGGAAGAGTGGGCTGAATTTGCAGGAACTCATTCCCTGCCTGCACTGCTTCCTCCAAGCTCTGGGCTTTTATTGCCAAAAGATGGCGTTGGAGGGGCGTGTTTCCCAGGGTCAGGGAAAACGCATCCATGGCCATACTGGATTGGTAGGAGTCTGGAAGGTCAGCGTACGCTATCTTCACCAGACGCTCCATTTCTGTTGCGTGTTCTTGGAGGCTCGTCTTGGGTTCCCTCTTGAGGTGGAGCCTACTCTTAGCCTCTCTCGGGGAGAGCCCGTACTTTGTGCGTAAGGCCGAGAAGATGGAGGCAGGCGAGTCCCCTCGACTACAGCTTCTGGCTCCCTCCTTCAATGTCTCACGCAGGTGGAGGAGAGTGGCCTTCTCACTCCACTCATTAGCTTCCGCAACCTCTTCGAACTGGGAGATGAACAACTCTACATCTTCACTCCCATCGAACTTCGGTGGCTTGAAGCTAGCTTCCTTCTTGGGTATTTGTAAGGCTCTAGTAATAGCCTCTGTCAGTTGACCAATCTGGTCGACATGGTGTAACTCTGCCTCAGCCAGACCTCTGGTAGCATTCCGTCGGCTGTTTGGCATGGTTACAAGGGTTGTCTTAGAAGTCCGTGGTCAAATCCCACTGCTGCCACCAGTGTGTTGGATCCTGCAACCAACACGTAGAGGCGACTAGGTCGGCTTACTCTACCGGTCTGCATTCACTCTTCACAGGGGCTGTGTAAGGGTTGCCCGTGACCAACACGCGGAGGCGACTAGGTCGACTTACACCACCGGTCAACATCAACCACCTTACACCAGGAACTGCTCCCAGAGTGGTGCTATACTAGTTCAACAAGGTCGACCTGAGGTCGACGGGGTCGACAGTGTTTCTGTGGCTTTACTCCCACAGCACAGTCCATAGACTGAGTCTTGGAGTAAAGTAAGTGCTCGGTGTGGTTCTGCTATTGCGCAAGGTAACAGAAGAGTATGGTTCCAAATGCAAGGCATATATTGAACAACGTAAATGAGCCGAGGCTCTGCCTTAAATACAGCTGATTATGTAAATAAGGTAGCACGGGCCAGCCTCCTTTAGGGGCGTGGTTACATAAATGAAAAAGAGAGTACAACTCCAAATGATATAAAGAAAAAGGGAATGGCAACATACGTTTCCATCACAGACAACATCAACAAGCTACATTAGAAGAGAAAAAGTAGAAAACAAAGTCGTTAAAACTTGTTTTAAATTTTGGTTGCTGAAGGGTAAAGTGAGTTTTTTAAGCAATGAAGTGTCAAACTCACCTTGTTCTTGTGGTTTTCACGATGACATACATGTAAATGCTGTGCATTTTCCTATATTTATTGCTATGGGCTATAATTTATTTGTAGACCATCTACTTTTAAAAAGTCAAAAAAATGTGACTCAACAACCTATAGGCCTTATGTCTATCTTACTGCGGTGCACCTCCTTCTTCTAAACCTCAAAAATCCTCAGAAACAGCTCTCAATACATAGACTACAGTTGTTGTTATTTATCACGCAACATAAGTATCATACTTGACAACCAACTAGGGTTCATTAAATAGAGATGTCACAGTTAAACAAAACAACTCGTCATTATTCAAATGTTTCTACACAGTATTGCAGCTAAGTTGATGAGCTCTTATACAAATCGCATTTGCTTTACAACCATCAAATAAGTAAAAATTCTTATTTTGTATCTCAGTTAAAGTTTTATATATTGTCATTGCTAGAAGAAGTATTCATAACAGTAGGTTATAAATTTTCAATGAAAAGAATTTCTTATGCTAAACCTATTACAATTGGCTACTACAGTCATTCATGCTAAATATACTTCATGTACAGCAGATACTATTGTTGCTTCGACTTTGTGTAATTTGAAATTATTTTTTGAAAAAATAAAGAAATATCATGAAATAGCAGCTTCTACACACATAATATATGTAAGAGAACTGCATCATGAAATAAAGGGTACTCCAATAGTTCCCCAAAAAATATTGGTAAATGAGTAATCTGCATGACCTGAAGGTTACATTTAAAAACCCAGTAAAGAGACTTAAGGTTTATTGAGGCAAGATAGGCATAAGGATTGTAGAGTTACTCAGAGTAAAATTAAAGGTGATTCTTGATTTAGGTGTTCTCAAAGCCATCCATGTGTGCTGCAATGTTGGCGTTAACTTGTTGCATAATCAGCTGTAAGCAGCTTCTAGCTCCTAAAATATTTTAAGGATTTAAAGAATAGTAATAAGTTTTTGAATAGGTATATGATTTCAGAAGAAACATTGCAGTCATTTTTAGTGAGCACTGAGATATGCGATGTCCTGGATGTAGCTTAATTCATATCGCTGTTGAGAACCATAGGTGCTAGAGGAAATAAAGGGTAAAAAACTATGACTCTTACACTGGAAAGCAGATGCACAGAAGAGTGTGTATGACAAAGTATGTCAAAGGTTTGAGGGACTTTGTATGTTGCGGTTGAAGGCAGCTCAAATTCATGAGATCACCGATAAAATGTGCGATAGAAAAACTAATAATAAGCTTTCAACACAATTACGTACAGTGGTGTGGTTACGCTAATTTGATGTTTTACATATGACAGAGTAATGTTGCACGCTTGAATATTGAATGTTACAGAAAAAAATTGTTCCAAGCACAAGTAACTCCATCACCACACCAACACTGCTGTAATTAATCTCAAATTAATCAGCATTTTGAAAAACATAGGTGCTGGGAGTGTTTGCAGCCAGCCAATTTAATGACAAAACAGAGTGTCCCTATAGCCAAAAAGCTCTGTGTGTATTTGAAACTAAAAAAGCAAAGCGGCTCTAAATATGTTTATTATTTTAAGGGGGAAAACAAAAAAATAATAGCTTAGGAAGGAATCTTCTCATCAAGTTACCTGTTGTAATTACTTAATAGAACAGAAATCTTATAATGCTGGTAGTTATCTTTTAATGTGATGTAATGTGATCTTGTGATAGCAGAATGCACCTACTATATAGAGCCGTTGGTGTCCAATAAAGGAATTGGCAGGGAAAGATATGAAAACTTGAATAAATCATTTGCGAGACTGGAGATACCTCTTAGCATCCAAACTGACAATGCACACAGTTTTCAGCTTTCAAGTTTTAGATCCTGTAAGAAAGTATCATTAATTGCACAGCCAATACTTATCATGAGACATGCTGGACTACTACAGACTTTATAAGTCGTAAACAATTGCTTGCAGGTCGGGATATTTTTTTGATAATTAATCCTTATTCAGTAAAATAGTGCAAATAATGAAAAGAAAGGAAATAGGAATTGCACAGTTTATGAGAGTGTTACAATAAGATGATATCAAAATATTTTTTGTGTTTAACAAACACAGATTGAAACGAGGTATTGGGTAAAGGTAAAAGGTAAAGGTATTGAAACAAACTGCAAAATGTTATTACAGTGTAGACTACAATACTAATACTATATTGCAAAGCTATTAGTGACAAATTAACTCACCAGCTACAAAGTTACTGTTACTAATGCTTGCTGATACTGACCAAGCTACTCCGAATAGTCATTCTTTTTTAACCCACAAAACAATATTCTTGCAGTATAGCAACCCTCGGAACCAAGTGAAATAAGTAGCCCCAAGTATCACTATGAATAGAAAGATCCATGATGATTAAAAAAATTCAAGCAGTATGAAGTAATTATATTGAAAACACTATCAAAGAGCCTTACATTTTTCAGAAAGACTTCATAGGAATTATGGATAAATTTGTAGTTTCTTCTAAAACCAGACATTTTAATTTTTATATCAATGTTTTCTTTTGTACTGTGTCGGGTGTTTTATATATGTTTTTGTGCTGTTTTATATGTTCATTAAATGGATTGAATGCTTCATAATATATTTTTAAGCTATTTTCGCTGTAAAACTTGCCATCCTTCAGTTGGAGAGTTCAGCCAATCATAGTTTTTAATTACAGCGATTCTATGAACACCAATTTACATACTGTGTAAATAAAATATATGTATCTTTTGTAGTCGAACTCACCATGAAGTTTAAAACGGTCCGAGAAGGTGAACAAGCGGTTCTATATAATTATTTAGGGCAAGGGACGTTGTTAAAGGGTCCACAGCGGGCAAGTATCCTTATGAGATTACTCAAGCTAAGCATTAGCCAATTACTATTATACCTCAACATTTGAGCTTAATGCATAGGGGACTGAGCTCATATGTCAATTTGCTCGTATGTCAATTTGCTCGTATGTCAATTTGCTCGTATGTCAATTTGCTTATACATGTATATGTATGTCAATTTGCTCGTATGTCAATTTGCTCGTATGTCAATTTGCTCTTATGTCAATTTGCTCGTATGTCAATGCAATATTTCCTGTATAAAGTAACTAAATACAAATTAATCTGTTGCCATATTATGAAAAGGATATTACGATGGAAAAACATGTTTTTAGTTGTTGTAATTCAGTACCTACGCTTACAAACTCGCGAAACAATTACCTATTTAGTGGTTATGATCTGCAATAAATCGTAAAATCACTATGCGCTGTACGTTATGGAGCTCTTACCTTGGAGACAGAAGTAGTGTCTAATGTCATTTTAACGAGTTTAGCTCACTAAACACACACTTGAAGCTAAGTTTTAATCTTTTACATAACTTTAATTTTGTCATCGTCTTAATTTTTTATTATCTGTTTCCGGCTTGACGCTGTTTTTCTTGCTTTCAATATAACTTTTAGCTAACCTTATTTAAACGTTTTTCAAACTTATGCTCTGAAAACGACCGACCAATCTCGCATACTTGGCTATTTAATGGCCATCAAGAACTGGCTCATAGGCTCGTATCTCAAAGGTTTCTTGTATTTCAAAGCAGTAACTTGCTCGGAATTCTGCTCATATCTCGATTTTTATCTTATGTTAGTGCACTTGTATGTTTAGGCACTTATACGTATGTGGAGGTGTGACTGTATATTGCTACATTTTTCTAGGACGTTTTAGTGCTACAATGGTAATGGTAATAGTAACAGTAATAGTAACAGTAATAGTAACAGTAATAGTAACAGTAATAAGAACAGTAATAGTAATAGTAACAGTAATAAGAACAGTAATAGTAACAGTAATAGTAGCAGTAATAGTAACAGTAATAGTAACAGTAATAAGAACAGTAATAGTAACAGTAATAGTAACAGTAATAGTAACAGTAATAGTAACAGTAATAGTAACAGTAATAGTAACAGTAATAGTAACAGTAATAGTAACAGTAATAGTAACAGTAATAGTAACAGTAATAGTAATATTAATAGTAACGGTAATAGTAACGGTAATAGTAACGGTAATAGTAACGGTAATAGTAACGGTAATAGTAACGGTAATAGTAACGGTAATAGTAACAATAATAGTAACCGTAATAGTAACAGTAATGTTTGGATATCTTGTAATTTATACAGGTCTTTATATTCCGAGACCATCTTGTAATGTTAGAAAGGAAAACTGCTTCTCAGTATGAGTATCTTGAGCTGAAAGACACAGTTGGAAATGTGACACATGTTCCAGGGTAAGTCCTACCACATCTGTGTAAGCTGTTAAGTAGTTGTCTAGACTTACCTGTGTTCCTGTCACGAGAAAATGTTAAAAAGGATTTTTAGGCAATACTTTGTAAATTGTGTATTATAACTTTCGGTCTCTTAACTTTCACCTCTGGGTTTGGCCACCCAGCCCTTAGCGTTTACAACTCCTTATTTCTACATTTGATTACACAGACCTTGTGAGATGTTTCTAAATCCATTGGAGCTGGCTGCGTTGGAGGTGAAGGACGCTATCAGGATCGCAAGCAATCATGTGATCGTCGTGTACAGGAAGAATGAGAATGAGGTCATCAGACGAATAGTTGAAGGTCCAACAGTGTTTATACCCACTGCGAATGAATGGTGAGCCTTTCCTTTACCATGCTACGCTAATAGATGAGATCGGAGCAGGTGTAGGCTTGACCTTAAATAATTGTTGACTAATAATTGAGGTAAAATTAATTTAATTAATTGCTTGTTCTGTTAGCATCACTTTAATAATTATTTTTTCTGCATATATTATGACCCTCAGTTTAACATGGGCTATCTCGCATATTGATTATATAATTAGTATGAATAACATATTGAATATTAAATATGTTATTACTAGCTGTGCTACCCAGCCTTGCCCGGGTAATAGAAAAGTCTTTGGACAGAAAATTGATTTGTATTTAACATGTAACAACATTTGCCATTCTAACTTTCAAACTACATATCATGAAAAAAGTGTTTTGTCTTATAAACAATGAGAAGTAGTGAGAGTTGCTTGCTATTAGCCAGTTTAATAATGTGAGCGAACAGCTTCTCGTGATGTTATGCTATGACCCACGTCATACTCAAAGCAGTTAGGTATTTGCTTTCATATAATGATTCATATTGGTAAGCTCGAAATTCGATATCTGTAGTCTAGTGGGTAAGGCGTCAGACTGGTGAATGGCAGGGTCTGAGATCAAATCTCCTTTGGTACAGAATATTTATTCCAAGATTTTAAGATCTATAGTCGGACAATCAATCCTACAAACCTACATACAACAAACTTTGAGAAATATAGATTTATCCTTGCTCACTGTTATCTTATCAATACCTGATTATTGCTTTGCTAGTGAACTACTGCTTAGCGTTTCTGCATAAGGCATTATTTGCATATCACCATTGATACTTCCTACGTAATCTCGGTGTACGTAATGTCAGTGTACGTAATCTCAGTGTACGTAATCTCAGTGTCTCATTCCACATGACCATAACATAGGTTTCTTATAAATTACGCAACACACATTTTTTTGTTTGACAGTTTTTGATGTTAGTGCTGATATTCCATAACACCAACATGCTACTTCCACCATTGTATGTTTTAGTTTGTGAACTTTCTGTTATTACAACCTTAAATTCATTATCTCGACTCCTCCGTAATACTATTAGATTAACAATTTTTAAAACACGTCTGTTCAACTAACTCAATACTTCATGATTTCTGTTTTGTAATTGTTTTTTTGACAAGTAACGGAAAACATCATTTTGTTGATAATTACCAGTAATCACCGATGTTATGAGGAGTTGTATTCTCATGATGTTGCTGAAGCTCACTCTTCTGTTTACTGGTGTCATAAATTCGCACGAATATCTCTTTTCTAAATTATTTCTGCACACAGATTTAGTTTTCCTAGTAATTGCCATTTGTAGGATGTGGCCAAATCCCTCCTCCTGTTTGATTTAAGAGATTATAAAGTCTTTTTCCATTAAATAAAGAAAGACAAAGTTTAAAAAGTGAGATTATCACGATGACTAATCTTAGAGTAGTTGAAGCAGGCATTTTTAGCCAGTCAATAGTAGATTATGGTCCAAGATAACATGAACATAGATGCCATCATTCCTTTTGGAACCTTTGTTCTCTTCCTGTCTCAACTCTTTGTTAAGATTCAGTGCACTAGTAAAGTACGTAGAACTGCTGTAATGCTATGGAGTGACAACCACCAATATGTACTATGAACCTTTCTTTCTTAGGATTCACACATTTGAATGGCATGGCCCAGACCAGGCAGAGGCAGATCATATGATCAGAGCTGCGCGTAAGATCACACAACTCCCAATGATGCCCGAGCACTTCTCAGATAAAGTAAATGAAGTGCGAACTATCGATGATACAAAGATGGTGATAAAGTTGATGGTGTATTATGAGCTGGCAGATGCTCTGAAAATGGTAAACATTTTCCCTATAACTATTGTCATGTTTATGGTAGACTGATAGTCTTGGACTTTCGTACGTGTTGAGTAACTTTTAATAGATTGGCTCTTGTGTGTTGTAGCTGGAGGAGACGTCTGACCCCATAGCGGACATGATGAAGTGAGTTAAACATTTTAACTATTTTATGACTGTTCACTTGCACAGTCAAACCTCAACACGCAGAGTTGATTCGTTTCCGTAATTTAGTTGTATGTTATGTCATAATCAACAGATGTTGAAGTGAGTATTTCCATACGAGTACCATGTAGTTCATTTGATCGATTGCTCAACTGAAAAAACTATAGCTATAGTAACTCCATGTAAAACAGTAATACTATGGTGAAGCTATGGTAACTCTATGTAAAACAGTAATACTATGGTGAAGCTATGGTAACTCTATGTAAAACAGTAATACTATGGTGAAGCTGTGGTAACTCTATGTAAAACAGTAATACTATGGTGAAGCTATGGTAACTCTATGTAAAACAGTAATACTATGGTGAAGCTATGGTAACTCTATGTAAAACAGTAATACTATGGTGAAGCTATGGTAACTCTATGTAAAACAGTAATACTATGGTGAAGCTATGGTAACATTAGGTAAAAATATGTACAAAACTAAATTATATATAAATAAATTACAATAAAGTGGGATAATGTATGAAAATAGGTTTTTATTAGGTAATAAGCTAACACTTACTTTATTGCTTAAAGAAAAGCGGGTGGAAGTGTTGCTGTGGCAATACGGTGGAAGGATGATAGGTAGAAATTGCAATACAGATGTGGAGCTAGACTAACCCTGTGAGGCCCCATGTAGCATATGCACTACATAGATTATGAAGTCAGGTATTACTTTAGATTTAGCATGAATATAATTAATGTTTACGTTAAAGCCCAACATTGCATCTGTGCTACGCAGAGAATCTGAACTTTCATTGGTTACTCAAATCATGTGACTTCAAAACAGCCATATTTGAAAAATGAATACTACTATTACTAATAAAGAGTTCAGTGCAACACTGATGTCTCTTGTTTGCTGAATTTATGACTATAAAAGGTGAGAAACTACTTAATTTTGAGGCTAAAATATAGAAAAAGAAACTGAAATATAGAACAATGCATCGATTCACTTCGTAAGTATCTTGTATATATTGAGAGTATCATACATCCCTTTTAATACTTGTCACCTATTTGTTTAAAAACCACTCATTTCTTTTCATTCAATAAAATTTTTCATTATATTTCTAGTAGTACCAGCAATAGTAGCATTGAGGGAAAACTAATGTAATACAGCTTGTCAAATTGACATATTTTGACATATTTCATTTTGAGTGTTCAGCTGTTTCACTTGGTTGCTTTTGCTTTCCTATCAGTTTGTAACCTGTTGGTCATGTTTTATTATTATTATCATCAATACATCAATATAAATTATTTCTGTAAAATACTGTATTTTTTAGTTATCTAATAATGGCATCCACCTCAAGACCGCATCTCGTGATTAATGTCTTGAATGCTATAGATTGCAATTTGAATGATGTTGATAGCTTCAGTGATGACAGCATCATCAAACCATCACATTTCGCCATGAAATCAATTTCACTGATTTCGTTTTGTTGGTTTGAATTGTTTTTACCAGGAAATCAATTCAAACCAATAAAAAGGAGATTGAAAAGGTTATAGGCATGTTCTTTCATATGGTTTTAGTGAGGATGTCAAGGGTAAAACAGTGTTGGGATACTGAGACTGCTTACAGTCTGCTTACAGCTCGTTAATGGGTAATGGGTTGAGAGACATTTTGACAAAACTAATTCTTGTGAACAATTTAGAGATTGCTGAAGAGGATAAGAAAGCTGACAAAGTATGGAAGATTATTATTAAATTATGGCCAAATATGGAAGCTAAACTAGAACAGCGTGGATGGTGCAGATATTGTGATTTAAAGTCAAATTTCACAACGACTATACGCACTAAATGCGATGTTCGCCTTTGCTTTGTTGAGGGCAGAAATCGCTCTTTAAACTTTCACCTCAATTAGATATACATGTATGTAGATTTAAGTTATATAGAGGTTAATAATCTTAGAATGCTTCCAAACCTCCAATTGAATGCCACTTTTACGTGTATTTGACCGCCACCTCTATTTGACCGCCACCTCTATTTGACCGCCACCTCTATTTGACCGCCACCTCTATTTGACCGCCACCTCTATTTGACCGCCACCTCTATTTGACCGCCACCTCTATTTGACCGCCACCTCTATTTGACCGCCACCTCTATTTGACCGCCACCTCTATTTGACCGCCACCTCTATTTGACCGCCACCTCTATTTGACCGCCACCTCTATTTGACCGCCACCTCTATTTGACCGCCACCTCTATTTGACCGCCACCTCTATTTGACCGCCACCTCTATTTGACCGCCACCTCTATTTGACCGCCACCTCTATTTGACCGCCACTATAGGGGAAGGTTGAAACTTTTTTTTACCATCACTATTTACATTTTTTGATCTTTATGAATCTATAGTAGCAAGTGATCAGTACAAAAATGTCCACAAAATCATACTTATAGTGACTTGGTTACATTAATAACAATTAGTCTTTCATTGTTTCTGTTCATATCGAAGTTTGTTTTAAAAGTGAGTAATTTGCATTTGGATTACAGAAGCAGTAAATGTTTACTGTGCATTAGAAAATTGTAATGTATTGCAAAATTATTGCATACTGCACTGCAAAATTTATTGCATAATGCACTGCAATGACACAGTGCAGTTAATGCATCACAACCCAAAGCGATGAGTTTTTTTAGGATTCACATTTTAGAAATAAACATTTTGAACAATAAAGAATCAAACTACCGTATATGAAGGAGAACTGCGTACACTTTTTCCGACTTACAAAACTGTAATGTTTCAAGAAATTGGATGTCGTAGGTTGGAAATTACTTTAGATGGGAAGACAAATATTTGTTCAAATTTTACATTGTATGTTGATACATTGTATGTTGATACATTGTATGTTGATACATTGTATGTTGATACATTGTATGTTGATACATTGTATGTTGATACATTGTATGTTGATAAATTGTATCTTGATAAATTGTATGTTAAGGTGATCATAAGTAGAGGTTTGACTGTATTCTATATTGAACTCTCGTACGCTTGTAACATCATCTAGTTGTAATTCTGTTATAAAAGCAGTTTATAGAGTTCTTGTCTCAAACATTTAGAGTGATTTACTTTATATTGCTAAGTGGCTTGACTTTTGCAGTCAAAAGATGTCCTAGTTGACTGTTACTTTTGATATAGCCTACCTATATCATCTTACCTATGGCATGGTATATGTAAAAAGAGGCGATCTTGCTTTCAAATGATTTACATTAGTTAAGATGTGTCAGTTAATGCTTGTGTTGTTTGTTTCTACTTTAGTTTTATTGGTTGCTCGTGTTGTCTATTTAAATATGCAGCTGGAGAGTGCTAGTTTTTGTTAGAGCAACAGTGCTGTTGGTAAGACCTATTCTAAGTAAAATACAATGGGAAATGCTGACTGTAAGGACTTGTAAGCACCACTCAGTCACATGTGCCTA
Organism: Watersipora subatra; assembly: GCF_963576615.1. Taxonomy (NCBI): domain Eukaryota; kingdom Metazoa; phylum Bryozoa; class Gymnolaemata; order Cheilostomatida; family Watersiporidae; genus Watersipora; species Watersipora subatra. Next base: position 11,638,766 of record NC_088708.1, on the reverse strand, counting down.
TTTAGATTACTATTCTTTGTAGCGCCATGTGTGCAGATGTCATACAGTTTGCTGGGAGACTCACGTGAGTATAATATGACACTTGAGAGAAAATTGTTAAAAATGTTCTCTTTCTACTAGTATTCTATTTCTGTGTGTAATTTTTCTGCATGGAGCTAAATGCTAGCCAATCAAATTTCACCATTCTTTGGCCTTTTGGCGCAGATTTCAAGAGTTTGTATCGCAATCTAACAGCCTGAACAAAACAGACACTTTCACTCAGTTGCTACAGATCTGTGATAAAATTGGCTATAAGCTAAACAAGATAGTCTACCGTGGTTACACCGTTACCATCAAGCTTCAGGTGGGTATAGAGCTGCTGATGGGTGCATTCTCTCTTTCATTTGATGGATGACCTTGTCTCTTATTTACTATTCTTAGCCTCACTTCGCATCTTACCATGTTAGCTTGCCTGCTATCTTTTGGTCGTACTTTACGTTGTTCTATAACATACAATTTGCTGGCCACAGGCTAACTGGCTCTTCACTTACAGGAAATGCATAACAGAAACATTGAGAATCGAACCCGTATGAAACTGCAGCACGAGACGCAGGCTATGGAGCAGAGGATCAAAGACTTTACACTCTCCAAGCAACAGGATCGTGTAGCTCAGTGTAAGTACATGTCATCAAACATTGGTTTGATTTATTGTTACAGGTTTACATTACTCACTATTAATGTATAAGTCACTCCCCATACGTGGATCACTGTATGTGCATGAGTCACTATTGGTGCATGAGTCACTATTGGTGCAGGAGTCACTATTGGTGTACATACCACTGTTAGTGCGTGAGTCACTATTGGTGCATGAGTCACTATTGGAGTACATACTCACTGTTAGTGCATGAGTCACTATTGGTGCACGTCCTCACTGTTGGTGCACGTACTCACTATTGGTGCATGAGTCACTATTGGTGCATGAGTCACTATTGGTGCATGAGTCACTATATATAGCATTTATGCGGATGCTAGGCAAGTTTGGTACACTTTATGCGGAGTATACCGTATGTAGCGACAAGGCTAATCCAAACAAGGAGATTGCACTGCTGCTTGGTAAATGAATTGAACGAGTTTATTTATTCTTGGCGACGAACAAATCTATACATGTTGTCCAACTCTTAATTCACCAATACACCGTGAAATCTAAAAGTTTAAATGAATATGTGACATGTGGTTTGCAATACTAGAAAAGATAAAAAGTGTACATAACAGCCATAAAAACATGCTAGAAAAAATGAATTTTACATTACATAAAAAGTAGCATACCTTTAATTGTCCAGGAATTGCCTTGTGTGCATATAGTAGGCATGAACTTCTGGAGTATACAGCTATACACGTCCTTTAGTCAAGGCATGAAAAAACCTACTGCCCAGGCTTGTCAGAGCACCCACTGGTCAGCAAGAGCAATTACTGGTGTCCCCAAACCCCATTGGTAGATGTAAGGTGACGACCTCCAACAAACCCAATCACAAGTCACCAGACTACCTGCTGCCTAGGCCTGGTTATTACGTAACAAACCCCATCACCAGACCGCTGTTGCCTAGTCCTGTTTATTACATAACAAACCCCATCACCAGACCACTGTTGCCTAGTCCTGTTTATTACACTCCCACCTAATTTTATACAAAATTATACACCTTGATTAAACATGATACTATCGAAGCTATGACACTGTGGGTATAATATATGGGTATAATAACTGTAAGCATATGCTATCTAACTATCTATTGCTGGCACAAGAAGTATCAACTTCTGGACGGGCCTCTCCAGCACAGAAGGTTCCGTCATCTTCTTTCCTTGTCTGTCGAGGTGTCTGTTTGCTACTCGCAGCTGAACTCTTCGTACCAGGGCATCATTGTCCTTGAACACCTGCTGTACAACTGCTGTGAGCCATTGTCCCCGTGGTAGATTTTCGTCCATTATCAACGCAATGTCACCAATTGCTATGGATCTCTCTATCTTTGTCCATTTTTGTCGTTTAATTATGTGAACGAAGTACTGATTGCGCCACTCTGTCCAGAAGTGTTCAGCGAATTGTTGTACCTTTCGCCACATTTTACGGCCATACACCTCTTGATTGCCAAATTCTCCTGGAACTACAGTTGATTGACTGGGCTTCATAGTGATCAAATGATTAGGTGTGAGCACTATTTCGTCAGGCTTGTTGAGATTATCTACACTAAGTGGCCTGCTATTCACGATAGCCATGACTTCGTAGAAAGCGGTTTTCAGAGCCATCGTGTCCATTCTTGTGGTATAGGTAGGAAGCATAGCGTTGAGCACAGACTTCACTGTGCGTATCTGCCTCTCCCACACGCCACCGGCGTGGCTGGCACTCGGAGCATTGAACTTAAACTCTATCATAGAGTCTTTCAAGGCGTCTTGAATGCCGGAGCCCAGGCTCGCAAAACTGGCGAGGAGCTCATTTTTTGCGCCTATAAAATTTGTTCCGTTGTCGCAGCATATTGTTTTAACGGGACCTCGAATGCAAATAAAGGAGCGCAGAGCATTTATTAGAGCGTCTGTTGACATTGAATCCAGGAGCTCTATGTGGATAGCCCTAGAATACATGCAAGTCAGAAGGAGACCCCATCTCTTTACTTCTATACGGCGATCCTTAACTGTGTATGGTCCAAAACAGTCCATACCTATATGCGTGAAAGGCGGAGTAGGCTCAATCCGGCTTTGGGGCAGTTCTCCCATCTACTGCTGTACTGCTGGTGCCCTCATTGCTCTGCAAGGTGCACACTGATGAATATGGCGTTTAACTAGCTTGTTCGCAGCTGTTATCCAATAGCCTTGAGTTCTTAGAGCCCCTAAGGTCATGGCCTGCCCTTGGTGATACACCTTCTGATGGGCTCGTTCTATCAGAAATTTTGAGACATGAGCTTTCTCAGGCAATATCAGAGGGTGCTTCTCTTCGAAGCTTAACACTAAGGATCTCCTAGCTCTCTCACCAATCCTCATCATGCCTTGTTTATCCAGGAATGGGGTCAAACACAGTAGTGAGCTTTGCTTGTGCACCGACTGAGAGCTTTCGAGAGCCTTCAGCTCATCTCTATAGTATTCTCTTTGCGTTAGCTTGATAACTATTTTCTCTGCTTCTTGCAGTTGAAAAACATCCAAGTTTGGTTTTCGCCAACTTCTATTTTTGAGCATTGTTTTAGCCGTGGCGATTGCTCTAATCAATTTTGTCCACGATCCATGTCGTTCAAAGTTTAGCTTTCTTTCTTCTGGCTGAGCCTTCCTTGCACACAACGCCTGCTTGGGTCGTTTGATCTCTGGATCCTCAGGGAGTGTTTCACCTGAATACTCATTGTTTAAGTGTTTCCTTATATCTGGAGCATGCAGAAACTGTGGTCCATCCCACCATGCGGACTTTTGGAGGCTAAATAAGCTTGCACCCCGAGAAACTAGATCGGCGGGGTTAGCCTTTCCTAGAACGTGGTGCCATTGCTCACATTTAAAGTTGCTTCGTATTGTCTGCACCCTGTTTGCCACAAACATGTGATAGCGGTGTTCATTGTTCTTAATGTAGCCTAAGGCTACAGCAGAATCGGACCAAAAATATTTTTTGTTGATTTTCATATTGAGCTCGGCCTTGAGAGTTGCGCTGAGTTTTGCTGCTTCTACAGCTGCCTGCAGCTCTAAACGTGGTATAGTCATCAGCTTCGTGGGAGCAACTCTTCCTTTAGCCATAAGCAGTGTAACATGGACCTTGCTATGTTCATCCACCATTCTCAGATACGTGCAAGCACTATAGCCTTGTAGGCTTGCGTCACTAAAGTGATGCAGCTCTGTGTGCACTGCTCTGCCAAGGTCTTTTGCTTGAACACATCGATCGATTTTGACGGTGTCTAGATTGTCTAGCTCATTAACCCATTCTTGCCACTGTTCTTGCAACTGCATGGATACTTCTGCGTCCTATTCGCCTTTCTCCTGACAAGCTTTTTGGGAAATCATTTTTAGTGTAAAAGGAGAGAGCAACCCCAAAGGGTCGTAAAGCTGCGAGACGGCAGACAGTATTCCTCTTCTGGTAGGGGCTGTGAACTTCATGTTATTCTTGAACTCTATGGTATCGGTTTGTATAGACCATTCTATGCCAAGAGTTCTTTCAGTAGGTAGACGGTCATGAAACAGGTTAAAACCCTGTGCTTCCTGTACTACTTCAGACGGTGGTATAGCAGCCATTACTTCTCGGCTATTGCTTACAAACTTATGAAGTCGCAAGTTACCACTGTTGCATATGTCAGTTGCTTCGGCAATCAGGTTGACAGCCTCCTCTGTTGTATTGACACTAGTGATTCCATTGTCTACGTAGAAGTCTTTGATGATAAATCTGCTAACTGAAGGTTTCTCATGTTCGTGTTGTCTTGCAATGTGTCGCAAGGCAAAGGTTGCGACGCCTGGAGACGAGGTGGCTCCAAAGAGATGCCTTGTCATTCTATAGGTACTCACTGATTTCAGATCTGGGTCAATCCAAAGAAACCGTAAATAATCTCTATGTGCTTCTGGAACATAAAAGTTGTGGAACATTTTCTCCACGTCGCAAGATATTGCTATTGGGTTCTTACGGAACCGCAAAAGAATGCCCACCAAACTATTCATGTGATCGGGCCCAGTAAGCAACTTCTCATTGAGTGACTCATTTGCATATCTGGCACTGGCGTCAAAAACTACGCGAAGTTTTCTCTTTTTTGGGTGATATATGCCAAAATGTGGGATAAACCACTCCTTGCCTTTATCAGCTTCATCAGCGGCTACTTCTGCAAAGCCGTTGTCTACCATATCTTTGACGAAACTGAAATACTCGTTCTTGTACTCTTCATCTCTTTTGAATCTTTCAACTAGCTGCTTTAGTCTTTTCTCGGCTTGTGCCTTGTTATTAGGCATAAAAGACTTGTCCTTGAATGGAAGTGGTAGGCAGTAGGACCCACTTTCTAGCTTTGTTATTCCTCCTTCCAAGGTGTCCAAGAATTGCAAATCATGTTGTGACAGCTTTGGTTGTCCAAGAGAGTGATCATCCAGCACACATTCTTGTTTGATTTGGGTGTTATGTACTGTGAACTCTTGTACCGGCTTGCTTATCTCACCACACAGCGTCCATCCGAGCTTCGTTTTTACTGCAAAAGGCTGTCCTTCCTGCCCGAGTATGGTTTTTAATGGGGCTAATGCTTTTGAGCAGTCAACTCCTATGAGCAGTCCCACTGGAATATCCATCTTGGGTGGTAGCTTTCTGAGCAAGCTCTTTAGATGCGGGAGATCAGCTACATGACTTCTATTCGGTATTTGAGTTGGTGTACAGGGGATACATTCCTGCTCATAAGCCTCAATCTCTAACTCTTCTGTTGCTGCTAAGCCAAAGCCCCTAACTGTGAGCTTGTAGCGATTTAAAAGCTTAGTCTTCTGTCCATTTAGTGTCGTAATAGTGATTCTTTCTGGCGTGAACATTGGCTTTAACTTAGAAGCTAGGCTCTGAGAAATGAAGCTGACATCTGACTGGGTGTCAAGAAGAGCATAGACCAGCTGCTCTGATAGACTCATTCCCACGTAAACTGGTACAATCATACTAAGGAGCCTGCTTTGACCCTGTTTCGCTGCATTAGCATTTACTTTCTCACTTTCGGCTACGCTCTCGCCAGACCTTTGCGGCTGAATTTGCTTCTCTTTAGTACTTTCTTGCTTGATTGCTTTCTCCTTAGTAGAGCTTCTTTTTTGATGTAGAGCTGTAGGATGGGCTTTGCCGCATTTACCGCAGGTAGCCCTTTCTGAACAGCTTTTGCTGCTATGTCCGGGCTTTATGCAGCCAAAGCATAGCCTTCGCTCTATGATAAACTTCTTATCTTCCTCGCTTTTAGCCGCTAATGAGCGACACTCTGTGACAATGTGAGAGTTTTATGACAAAATATGCAATCTTCAGCCTTGCTAGCGTTGGAGCGATAGCTTCTTGCATTTTGTGGTTTGTCTGAGATGTTGGCTTTTGACTTGGAATTTGGTTTTGAGTCACTTCCATCTCGCAAGTTGTTGTTTGACACTCTAGCTTCACGAGCGACAAATTCCACATACTTTGAAAAAGGTGGAAATCCTCCCTTCTCTTCTTGGTCCGTTACATAATACATCCAGCGGTTGATTGCCCATCCAGGGAGAGCCTTTATAAACTTCTTATTCTCTCTTTTCTCATCCAGAGCCTTGAGGTTTGGAATAGCTGCTTGAGCCGCGAGACATTGTCTCAAGAAATATGAGTACTTTTTGAGTGCTACTTGGTCTTTATTGCCTATCTTTGGCCATCCTTCCAACTTGTCTCTGAAGCCATTTTCTACCAAGTCGTCTCTACCAAATTCTTCTTGGAGAGTTGCAAGCGCTTCTTCATAAGCATTAGTAGTTTGCAGCCGGAAATATCCACTGATAGCTTCTAGTGCTTCTCCACTTACATATTTCCTGAGTCGGTGCAACTTTTCTATCAGTGTTCCTTTTTTGGAATAAATGAGGCCATTAAACGAGGCTCTCCAATCGGCATACTGGAGAGGGTCTCCACTAAAGACAAATGGCTCTGGTGGAGCTAACAAAGATATGTGCATCCGTTCTGTAACGGCGTCTGCTATGTCCTCCGCTTTATTTAACATGTTTTGTTGTGACGTTGCTGTTGTAGGACTCCATTGTTGTGCTACTTGATATCCTCCAAGTGCTTCATGCTGAGCCTGGAAGCTGTTTCTAGATGTTTGCGGTAGAATTGGCTGTTCAGATGTAGACTCTCTGTTGAGCTCAATGGCAGATGCTCTTACTGGTTGATGCTCTTGTCTTCTGATTGGCTGGTTAGAAACGTGTGAATTTTGTGGCATAATGTCTGCCTCCAACACTGAGCGTCTACGTCCTGTGGGAAGTGGTGGTGCTGTCTGTATGGTAGCTGGATTCGGTTGCTGCGTACTTTCTGCATTGTCAGATCTTGTTTTTCTCAGCAGTCGTAGCTGCCTAGCAGCCATACGAGCTTGCAACTGCTTCATCTGCTCTTCCAATTGAGTTTTGGCCTCCTGCAATGCTGCCTCTTCCTCTTGTAGCATTCGCTCATTTTCCTCATGCCTTCTCGTTGTTGAAGATAATCTCTTAACTGCTGGCTTTTAGCAATAAACTGCTCAAAGAGGTTTTGTGTGACAGTTTCAACTTTATTTTCACTAAGTGTCTTAATCTCATCAAATGTACTACATATAGCATGCAATTTATGTTCTATCTGTGAAATAAAAACTTGTACATCATGCAGCTCTTTGCTTTCAGCAGCTACTGAAAATGTTTCACTTTGCTCTTGAAACTCATCAACAATTTTTACTAATCTCTGCGAAAGTACTAAAACCTTTTGCTCTCTAGCTTTTAAAGTAAGTTTAGTGTCACGCCTGGACCTTTTAAGTGCTTCGCTCTCAGACACATGTGCACTGTCAGGCACAGCTACATGACTACTATTACCCTCTTTACTCTGCTCAGTCGTAGATAGGGTTTCATTTACATTTGACTACGATGTCATTAACTCTTCATCAGAGGATGCCATTGTGCACAAAATCTTATTATTGAGTCAACCTTATGCTATTACTAATAATCTACACCACAATATTTGTGTGCAGTTAACCACAGCAAGTTTGGGAATGGTCAATACATTAATTGCGAGCTTATCAATAATTGCCTTTTTTACACTTTACTTCAATGTAAGGGAATTGGACAAGGTTCTACTGCAAGAAAGACAGCTTGAGCAACTGCGGCAAACCAAGGCCAAGCAACAGGTAGACAAACCACAAGTAACAGGATGAGGGTGGGGCCACCATCAACTCCGCGAGCTCGTGGACACACAAACAATAACCCGCCCAACCAAGGTGTGCTCTGACAGTCCTACCCAGTTACAAGAGTAACTAATAAAGAAAATGCAGTATATAGAGACAAAAAACAAACAAAACTATGACTAACTGTAACAGGTCCAAAACGAATTATGACTAACTCAAACCTACTGGGTAAACAGATTGCTGGGTAAACAGATTTCAACTTTAATTAAAATGTAATAAATTGTATGTGTAGCAACTTAGCTGTAGCTGACGCATGGGTAAGAGCTCTTGTGTGTTCTCTGGTATGTCGATACAACGATGTCTCTATGTTTAGTGTACGATATGTATGAGAGTGTTAATAGCAGTGTGTTTACGACGATGAACTGTAGTTTCCACTGTGAATGTTTGCTTCAATATGCACGGTTCTATCTCTGTAGATGCGCAGTACTGTGTAGCCTTTGATGTATCTCTGTACGACTATTGTCTGTGATTGTTGTTTAATCAGCTGACTTTTGACTACGCGTGTATCCTTGTACGTTTAGTACGTCTACGATTTAGTGTTAAATCCGTAACGTGAGACTAGATATTCTTGACTCTATGCCTATATGCGTCTAGGTTCACAGAAGTCACTCCTAGAGAGGTCGAAGAATTTCACTCCTTGTGAGAGGAATTAAGAGGTCGAATAATTTCACTCCTTATGAGAGAAAATTAAAGATTTCACTATAGCATTTATGCGGATGCTAGGCAAGTTTGGTACACTTTATGCGGAGTGTACCGTATGTAGCGACAAGGCTAATCCAAACAAGGAGATTGCACTGCTGCTTGGTAAATGAATTGAACGAGTTTATTTATTTTTGGCGACGAACAAATCTATACATGTTGTCCAACTCTTAATTCACCAATACACCGTGAAATCTAAAAGTTTAAATGAATATGTGACACGTGGTTTGCAATACTAGAAAAGATAAAAAGTGTACATAACAGCCATAAAAACATGCTAGAAAAAATGAATTTTACATTACATAAAAAGTAGCATACCTTTAATTGTCCAGGAATTGCCTTGTGTGCATATAGTAGGCATGAACTTCTGGAGTATACAGCTATACACGTCCTTTAGTCAAGGCATGAAAAAACCTACTGCCCAGGCTTGTCAGAGCACCCACTGGTCAGTAAGAGCAATTACTGGTGTCCCCAAACCCCATTGGTAGATGTAAGGTGACGACCTCCAACAAACCCAATCACAAGTCACCAGACTACCTGCTGCCTAGGCCTGGTTATTACGTAACAAACCCCATCACCAGACCACTGTTGCCTAGTTCTGTTTATTACATAACAAACCCCATCACCAGACCACTGTTGCCTAGTCCTGTTTATTACACTATATATGCATGAGTCACTCTTGGTGCACGTACTCACTTTTGGTACATTTACTCACTAACAGTGTTTAATTCACTATTGGTGCCAGATTCAGCCCTTGCTCAAACTTTTAGCTAGTTTTTTGCCATGTGTATATTGTTTGGCGGCAAGTATGTGTAGAATTATTCAGCTTTTCTCTTACTCCAAACACTGAACACGTGTGCAGTTTAGGGGTTTAGTAGTGCCTTTCAACACTTTGAGTCTATGGTGCTCAGGCTATCTACTCGGCTAGTTATATGTTCTTCACATTTATATGCAGTGTTAATGTAAATATAATATTCTGCCTGTCAAATACTTCAGCGTTTTTAAGCTCATAGTTTCGCTGATGCCAAAGGCTAGTTATGAGTTGTCTGTTTTTGCAGTGAATGAAGTTGCTGACATGAAGGAGCAGCATTCTCAGACAAGGACCAAACTAATATCAGACCATGCTCTGCAGAAAGCCTCAGAGGAGCATGCTCAGCTCCTGCGTCTCAAGAAGCTAAGGCTTGACTCTGAAATGAGTATGTTCCTTTTGATCTATTTGGCAGTGGACATGTGATGGCAGGAAAAATTGTTCCTGGCTCAGTTGTCAGAAAGTGCTTGCAAATGTTTTATTACTTTAGTCTTGCTATCTTACAAATGGCAATTACTAGGAAAACTACTACACACAGATTTAGTTTTCCTAGTAATGTTCTACACACAAATTAACTACTATCAAAAGGAGATATTTGCAATAATTTGTTACAACAGTAAACATAAGAGTACGTTTCAGCGACAGCATGAGAATACAACTCTACATAACAGGCTTCACAACTCGTTGAACAAAATGTCATGATTTTCTTGGTATTTTTGTCTAAAAAAAGATTTTATGTCTTCTTTATTCGCCATCAGCGGTGAGACCAGTAAATTTGTAGTCATAAACTTAGAGTTGGCTTCCATCGGCTTTTCTCAGAGATAAAAATGATTGAAGAAACAAACCTTTCTGTAAGCTCTTTACAGCGTCAAACTCGGTGTATCCGCTTTAATGTTCGAAAACTGAAGGAGGTTGTTTAATTTTGACAGGGCTGCAGGCTGAGAAAAATGAGCAGGAGGCAGAATACATGCAGAGGCTGACAGGACTGGGAGTGGATCTCACTCAGTATTTGCGCACAAAACAGGCTGAGCCATGCTCGGAGCTTGTTGTTATCCAGAGTTAAATCTACAGTGAATGTTGCCAGTCAGATTTGAAAGAACATTCGTTAGCGGAAACGTCCATATTTCTATTTTTTTACATTATTCTTGTAAGACTTTGACTATATTACATAAATTATTGATTTATTGTTATTTATCCACGATTACTTATATGGCTTTGTGTAATAACATAAAAGAAAGAGTTTCTGTGCAAAATATTCATGTGTCAAGAAGATATGATTAACATGATTGTGTTTGTTGCCAAGGTACATCATCGCTCTGCTAGTCTCAATCTCTCACTCTCTATCCTTCCTGACAGTCCATATTTAGACTAGGCTTGTTGTAATGTCGCATTCACCAATGAGAACTTGGCAATGTATGGCAGTTTACATCATTTATATTTTACCTCCCGTATATTTGTGAGAGCTCAGATTTGAATCAAAATTGGTAAAAAGTAAGTATAAAAAATAGGTATTGAATGTTCATAAGCACATTTCGCTGCTAGCATATTATAGGTATCCTTGGGGGAACGCTTAGCGACAATCCATAGTGTTGTTTTTACTGCAGATAAAAAAGTCTAAGAAAACTTATTTGGCTTATTGATACAAAGTAGCCTGCTTAGTATAAAAAAATAGAGTATAAACTATAAAAGTAAATAATATGCAAGTATACAGCGTATGGTTAAATAGCCAGTAGAATGTACGTGTACTAAAAATGGTATTTGATTAGCTGATGAAATGTCACATAATAATTATAGACTTCATCGCATGTCAGTGCATAGTAAACAAGAGAGTTATGGCAACGGAACTCCGGATCAGCAAATGAAAGGGTGAAGAGTAGACAATGGTTACATCTAACCAAAACAGGCTTGAGCTATACGTGCACAAAAAAGCAAACGTTATATGCATGTACCTCAACAAAAATTGTACATGAAATGGGAGGTTACTTTTTGTTGTACATGAAATAATCTGGCTATAGACAAAAATCCAAGGCAATTACCTAACTACTATGCATACATTTATGTGTTTTGAGATGGTCATTTCATGAACATGAAAGTTAGTAGCAGGTGCAATATCATATTTACCTCCAGTGAAGGCGTTTTCTCGGAGGTCTTGGGCGGTTTTCAAAAGGTGGCCTTTCTCGTCTACGAAGAGGTTGTAATACACGAATATTTTTTCCATGTTGATAAGAACCTCTAGGTTGCATTTTTAGTTTCTTTTGTTGCATGATGAGGTCTTTGTCATAATCTGGTCGCCTATGTGACGGTCTCCTAAGATTTGGCAACCTTTTCCGACCTTTGTCACGATCTGGTCGCCAATGTGGCGCTCTCCAAAAATCTGATAGCTTTTTCTGTTGTTTTTTTCTCATTTCAATTGTAAGAAATGGCGTCATCATATCTGAACTTACATATTCGAATATTTCTAACATGTGCAGCTCTAGATTTTGCGGCAAATGCTGTGCTAAAATTGTGCCATTGGCAAAGGAAGTAATATTTTTATGTGTGAGGTCATGATAACCATAGTCCAACATACTATATATATCTACGGTAGTTGTCTCTACCTGCTCTTGCAGGACCCCTAAATATCTGTCCTCCATCCAAAATGGCTTATTTACAGCTATTTTTGGCTGCAACAGTTTCGGTATATCTCCGGACATCACAATAAAAAATCCTGCACAGAATGGAGGATAGATTGTTTTACCTGGAAGCACGGAGTCATCCACAGCCCAATAATCTCTGGACTTAGTTTTATATCGAACTATCTTTGCTTCTTCATGCAGACTGCAGGCCATAGTTGCAGAAGGTATAGAGCTAAGGCTTTCAGTGTTGTTTGTCAAGATCAGTGCTATCTCTTCCAATAAAATTGTTGGATGGAAAATAACATCATCATCCATTTTGAGTATTAGCTTAATGTTGTAGCAGTATTCTGCGATATACTCAATTCCACTGATTGTTTTGTAGACCAGAGTCTCATATGTATCTGTAAGTCACATATGAAGATATGAAGATGTTATTGGTGAGCGTATATTTATGCAATAAATGGCAATCACAAAAATCATTCGAGTAATGTTTTACTTTTTTGTGATTTGCAGAGGCTTAACGTAAAAATCAATGCGAATGTCTAGCCAAATAACAATTTGGCACTCTTACCTTTAAAATTAGCCTGTACAATGTCTTTGTGCATTTCAAATTCATATTCTAGCAAGTGTTGGTAGTGTGCCTCCCCTGTGCTTGGTAGTCCCAAAAAGAATACTAACAGTACCTTGATACCATCGGGCCAGATTTTAGGATTCCCCATCGTTTCACGAAAAATGGATCGGAGGTTTGAAGAAATAATTCTGCCTTGCACCCATATCAACACATCTGGGGATTCTGCGAAAAAATTGGAGGTTTGCCTAGACGCTACATTATGACTGAATTTTGTTAAACCAAAATTTTGTACATTCTATATGGTATTGCAACACATTCTAAAATTTTCAGTCTCTGACAATAGCCTCAATTTCAATGTTCATATAGGCTCTCAGTCTATCAAAATAATTTTCTGTGTAAATACAATTTTAATTTAATTTGTGGTGTAATGTAATTTAATAACGTGTAAATACAATTGCTTCATAGTTTAAATCATTTGGAGGTTAATTGTGAATACAATGAAAAGTTGGATAAGCAACACTGGGAGGAGTTCGAACAACTCAGAAATATAAACTGTTTTTTAAAAATATCATTTGTAACACTGTTGCTAATACATGATGTAACAAGTTTGAGCTATGTATGACACTTCACACACTACAGTATATTTAACATATCATATCACACACTACAGCATATTTAGCATATCATATCACACACTACAGTATATTTAACATATCATATCACACACTACAGTATATTTAACATATCATACTCGTTTTATTAGACTCAATGCATTATCCTCGACACTTGATGGTTTCTGGACTATAAACTACGCCTTATATCTTCTGTATGATAATCCATGAATAACACTTTATGCATAATACTCTATGCATAACACTCTATGCATAGCACTCTACGCATAACACTCTACGCATAACACTCAATGCATAATACTCTATGCATAGCACTCTATGCATAACACTCTATGCATTATACTCTATGCATAACACTTTATGCATAGCACTCTATGCATAACATTCTATGCATAATACTCTATGCATAATACACTATGCATAAAGGATTAAATTTCATAAATTGCATTTTATCCAAAATAATAATTTGGTAAACATTAGAGGGTCAGCAAAAGTGTAGGGTAGTAAGGCAACTCCAAAAAAGCCTGTTGACAAAGTCACCCTTTATTAAATGTAAAGGGAATGCAATAGGTAACAGACGTTAATAGTAACTGGTATAAAAGTAGCAATCAAGCGCAGTCAGTGATTGGTAAACTAACGAGGGAATCATATTATTATTTCAACGGCAGTATGATCATCACTCACAAACAGAAGAAAATAGTAGTAATTTGTAATGATAGGTGATAAACTCGATATTGAACAGCAGCAAATAAGGTTAATATTGATAGCATAAGCTATCCTGATTAAAACTAACTTTTCTCCTAATACTCTTGTACTCTTGTCTGCGTCAGTCTAGAAATATTCATCTAGGTAAAAACAGCATAAACATCGATCACGCTGGTAGGTCTATGTATTGTAGTAAATAGTGTGTGATGTTTATAATGAAAGTTACTTCGGCTTTTATTCGCCTTTATAATTTGTAAACTTTTGGTGTGTTGCGTACATAATAATTCAGTCGAGTATTTGTTGAAGGGGTCTTTACAGCAATCGCCTTTACTTCTGTTTGTCATTCTACTTCATCACCCCTACGAAATCATAATTCTGTCTTCGGAGTTAGTACGGTTAGCAGGGTAGATATTTGATGGCACGGACGACGTAATCTCCCTATTTTTATGGCGGGCTTCTATTTCTATGTGAGTGGCGTAGAGTAAGTGGGAATGCTAGTGTCGTTCCCTCATCTCCACTAGCTGAGTGAAAGTTTTCCTGCCTTAATTCGGACCCTACCTTTACTTGTAGAGAGGTCAGTAGGGCACTATCTGAGCCAGAGGGTGTGTCATTTGATATGTCTCCAAGAATGGGATCTTCTGGTGTTATACCATTGTCACAGGGTGGTTGGAAGATTTCATATATCACGACCGTGTCGGTCAGAAGAGTGGGGGTCCTCTCGGTCTGGAGTCGAGAGTCAACCTCTGACACAGGCTTATCTTCAGCAACGTAAAGCTTAATCCAGCCTTCATGTTGGATTGTCTCCTCTTCTCCTTTCTCCATTTCATACACCTGGTATCGTATGATCCATAATTTTAGATTGTAGCTTTGCACATTTCCTCTAAAAGATTATTTCAACCAGACTCGGTCTCCAACATTGAACAGTGGGACAGCTCCTTCTTCAACTCTTGTCCCAGTTTGCCATGCTCTAAATAATTCTCTTACACTCTGCATTCACTCTTGTAGATCAATGATGTATTTATTCTCCGTGAACTCAGGGTGGTCAACGGTGTGGAACACATCCAGAGGTAGTCGCGTTTCTCTGCCCAACATTAGAAAAACGGCTGAGTCTCCTGTCATTCGATGTGACATTGATCCAACAGTTCTCATGATTGATCGTAGTAGTCAGTTCCATGTACTCATCAATTGGCCTTTTAGTAATCGCTCGCAGTAAATTCTCTACGGTCCTGTTTAGTCTTTTTACAATCGAATTCTCTTAGGACCATTAGAGGTCTGTGTCATATCACGCCACCAGAGCTCACAGCATGCTTAGAACATATCTGATTGGAATTGGACACCCTGGCTGGAATTTATGGCCTTAGGAATACCAAAATACGCAAAGACTCATTTGTCCAGTATTTTGGTGATTGTCGTAGCCTTCTCGGCGAGTATTGGAATCACATTACTCTACCGAATGAAATTGTCAGTAAGCACCAGAATTAGTGTGTTTGACTTCTCAGTAGTAGGCAGCAGTCTCCACAGTTTGATGCCGACAATTTGTCAGAGACGACCTGTGTATAAATTGTTGTTTGCTCTGCTACATGTCTGCTCATTTCTCTTAGCATGCTGCTAATCTTTGCATAATCGGATCCCTCGCCTGGCCACACTCGTTATTCCTGGTCAGAATCAGTCTCATCGAATGGCGGCTATAACCTTGTTGGCACCAAAATGTGCCTCCTAATGAGTAGACTCTATCAACGACTTTTGTTGATTGCCTAGACAGAATATTCTCCTTTTTTCGCCAGCTCTTGTGAGCTGCAGTTCTTCAAAGGTATTGAGGCTTAAATGTTTGCTTAGTCACCAGGCTTCAGCAGTTTCTGCATTATAGCCTGCATTATCAGTCTCAAATTAGGGTCCTCGAGTTGTGGCTAGCCGAGGTTTCACTTCCTGGGCGCTCGTACTTGGCAAACAAGTTTCTCTTCTTGTCGAGGTATTTGGGAGCAAACGACTTGACTCAAAGTTCTACACTTTAGTGCTACGATCAGAATTTGAACGTTTTTCTTTTTGTGTCACCCTTGGGATGTTGCTAAGCAGGGTATTTTTCGATAATAGACAACAGTTTAGTGTAGAAAACTGGATCTCTCCGTAAATGTTGGCTGTGTTGCCGGGTTTGACGAGTACAGCTGGCTTAGAGAAATAGTGTCAAGCTTGGAATCAAGGAATCTTGGCATCTTGCACCATGCTTTCCCGAGGTCGAGTGTTCTGAATAGGCTTCCAACAGTGTTGAGGGTACAAAATTAGGCAGCTTATCTGTAGTAGTGTGTAGTCTGGTTTCTTGGAGGAAGCTTTTGGTCGATCGACATCTGTCTTCCATATGAGGATCTGGGCAAACAATGGGAGAGCATTGGCCGCAGTTTTTGCATACTTATCGGCTAAGTTTGTGAATGTTGTTATGAACTCTACCTTTTTGGTACTCAATCGAGAAATTATAAGGAGTCAAAATCTCTATCCACATAGCCAGTCAACCTTGAGGGTGGGCTGTTTGTAGCAATCAGGCAAAAAATGTATAGTCTGTTTGAGCCAAGAAACATTGTCCATACAACTCAGGTTTAAAGCGTAGTAGCGCCTTGTCTATCATCAATAATTTTTTATGATTGGTGCAATAGTTGTGTTCTTCTGCACACACCATCTTGGAGAAGTATGCCAAGACTCTTGAGGTACTTCTTCAAGACTTTCTCTTCCCCCTCTTAACGTTGAGACGATATAGCTCCAGGGCCGACTGCACTGGCGATCCAGTAACAGTGGGTTTGTATAATCTGGATAGGCCAGAGTTAGTGCAGTGACAAACTTTTGTTTCAGGATGTCAAATGCCAATTGTCCTTAAAACTCATCTGTGTGAGTGGTCAAGCAATCTTCAGAATATCCTTGAATAAACTGTCGGCAATAGTTACAGGTTCCGAGGAATGAACGAGATCCTTCTTATGTTGCGGACAAGGCCAGTTTTTTATCTTTGTCAGTCTCTACTCCCTGCCGCTCACCGTGTGTCTCAAGCATTTGACTAAGTCTGCGAATAGGGCACATTTTTTTAGCTTTAATTTCAGATGAGTTGCCTTTAACTATGAGAGAACCTCTTCCAAACGTTCGATGTGAGTGTCCATGTCTGGGGCCAAGACGATGATATCGCCTAGATAGATTAATTCGGTCTGCCAGTGCAGGCATCCAAGGACTGTTTCCATTAGCATCTCAAATGTAGAAAAAGCCAAAGTTAAGCCTAAGGGTAACACCTACTCATAGAGTCCATAGCGCATAGTAAATACGGCCTTCTCTTTGGTGGTCTTGTCCAGCTCAACCTGCCAGTAGCCACTAGTAAGGTCCAGAGTACTCAAGATAGTGCTGTGGCCCAGTGTATTGAGGTTGTCATCTATCCTTGGCAATGGGTAAGTGTCTTTTGAAGTCACCTTGTTGAGTTTTCTATAGTCTACACAGAAGCGCCAGCTAATGTCTTTCTTTTGGACTAGTACCACCGGTGAGCTCTATGCTTCCGTGCTTTCAGTAATGAGGTCAGGTTGCTTAAGCTCCTCTACTTGTTGCTCGATCTCTTCTTCTTGCGCCAGCTCATATCTGTACAGGCGCTGTTTGATAGGTCATGCATTCTCAACTAATGGTTTGCCATGTTGCTCCGGCTCAAGTCAAATTATGAGGAGCTGAACATGTGTTGGTGGCGTGTCAGTATCTGCCGAGCTTTGTACTAATTTTTCCTTTATAATCCACTTTTCCGGAGCAGCTCTTTTAGGGTGGTGGATAGTTTTCAGTTAGTTTCTGTGGGTGTGACTGGTTCTATAGCTTTTCGAGCCTCTTTTACCAGCTGGTATTTCAATGACATTAGCTGTTAAATTGCATACCTGGATCCAGATGTGCCCATTGTGTGGCGTGTGGTAACAATTTGGTAAAAAATGGTAATAATTTGTAATCATACTTGATAAACTCGATATTGAACAGCAACAAATAATATTAATATTGATATAATGCGCTATCTTGATTAAAACTAACTTTTCTACAACCATTCTCGTCTGCGTCAATCTAGAAATAATCATCTAGGTTAAAAACAACGTGAACATCAATAATGCTGGTAAGTCTATGAATATGGGTAAATAGCATGCAATGTGTATAGTGAATGTTACCTCGGCTTTTGTTTGTGTTTTTAATTTGTAAACTTTTGTTGCGCTGCATACATAATAATCTAGTTGGGTATTCGTCGCTTCGGTTTCTACAGCGATCGTCTTTACTTCCGTTGGTCGTTCTACTTCAATTTTATATATACATGTACTTTCTACCAGGTTTCATTGTTAATCGGACTGAAAAATCTTTACAGTCGCAACAATAATGCAGCTATAGCTACTTATTCATAATCAAACAATCATGCTGAATGGGTTTCTATCCATCATAGTGTTTATATCTGCTTGTATAGGATAGTCACACTTGATTAAGTTTGGTTTTTAAACCATGACTTGCAATTATAACCTTAGTTTTGGGAAACAAGAACGTACTGAAGCACTTGCCAAGGAAAACCACTCCAGTATTAGTGCTGATATTTGTCTCTGTCATCGAAGCAATACGTCAGCCTTCTTTCAATTTTCTTGATAACCTCGTAGGCCAGAAGCTTAGCATTAAAGCCTGAGCGCCAAAGGCTCAGCCCTAAAGGCTCAGCACTGAAGGCTCAACACTGAACGTTATGAGTTATCTGCACAATGGCATTGATAGATTAAGCAGCCCTCTATTGTAACAACCTTCACTACAAACTCTTCTCACCAACCTCTAAGGCTCTAAGGTTCTATCAACAAGATACCTTGTGATATGTAGTCAATTTAACCTGCTTATCTAGCATAGTCCTGGACATGTAGGTAATTAACACTGCTGAACTAGGGCCAACCAGCTCATGTGTCTTCAGGAACTGTCCCAATACAATGAGGAGACAACTTGCTAGTTTAGTATCACTCTACTTAAACTAATAACCGACGGATTACATGTACAAGCTAAAAGATAAACTGAAAGACAAAATAATTGTTGCAACTCTTCTAATAGCCTATGTAAAATACATTGCATTGTGTGGTTAGAATTGACATATTCAAGGTTCTTAGGCTATGCCTAGTTTGTACTGCTTAAACAGGCTTTTGTGATTTTGGTGTCAAATAGCTTAAAAACTACTTACTGAAACAAAAATGTGAGTGAAACAAGCAGCTTGCATGGAAGTTATTAATAGCTACAGTAGATGGAGTGCTAATAGAAAACAGTCCACCACAAGTACAGTCCAGTGCATAACCATCTATAGAGAGAGACGATGTGTCTCAATTTTGCTTTGAAGATGTCCTCCTGCAGTGGTTTCTTATAGATGACGTCTTGCTAACAACCTGCCCTTCTTAACAATCTTTTACTTGGCTGTATATAAAGTCATGCTATTCAATGAATCTCAACAGCATGGTTTACAGAGATGGCTTGAGCTGAGGCTAAGCTGAAAAGGACCACAATTACGATTCACCTATGAACTCGCAAAATTTAATTCCAATCACTGAACCTTTTACCCACCAATAAGGAAAGATCGATTTATTCAGCATTTCTTTTCGACGCATCAGCATCTAAAGAGATGAGCTATATATAGGCTTTAGCAAACCCTCACCAGCTCGACATCTGGTTAGATCTCCCATAACAAACTCCGTAGCTTGCTGACTCCTAGAAACTGCAGCAAGAAAGACCACCGAAAATAGGCATAGCTGCCAGCCAGGCATGATATTAGTATATATCCATAGAGTATCTGGTGCCTTAGTGACTACTTCTAAAGAGTATCGTCATGTATAGCTTTTTCATTTAGTATAAGCTCTATAAACAACATCTTTGGTGTACGATTAGATTACGCTAAATGAAGCTCAACTCCTATACATAACATGAATCCAGCACAACTAGGTTACTACCTATATCACAAAGAGCATTATAAAAGCTGTTGTCACAAAAAGGCACACTAATCAATATTTGAACTAGTACAAACATTTGTTCAGCACAATAGCATGAATACGGAATAGAATTTGGTCTGTTTTGGGTGGATGGATTGAAGGAAGAGATGTAGGGGGGGGGGTGGGGGGCGGGGATGAGAGAGGGAGGATTGTTAGAACTAAGTTCAGGGATCGTTACTCAAAGCAGAAAATAAAGAAGCGTTGGGATAGATGAGGCCAGCCAACAGAAAACATTTAATAGAAATATGAGAAAAGTAGGGAGCGTCCACCTTAAAAAACTGGATTAGAAAATTGGTTACAAAGATGTTCATCTTTCTCACCTCTTATCTTCGTTCAAGAGAGAGTAAGTTTACCTTTGACTGGTCAATTTGTGATAGCCGGATGTCACAGTCATGAGAACCATGCCATACACCACATCTGTCTATCAAAATGAGCTTTAAAAAGAATTTAGTTGTTGTTCTAAACAACGTATTTCAGTATATCAGTTTCTTTATCTGACGTCACTTACTGACTTAAATAGTTTCCAAGGCTACCCTGCATAGCTTCTACGCCATATATAAGTTCAGAAATACAACACCATATTTTCCATCTTTCAAATTAACATATTACAAAAAGTTTTTCTGCTCTGTAATGCGTTTAGCAACTTTGTTACCTCAGGTTTGGCAGATTAAAGCACTTGTGAAATAAATAAAAAATGGGAGTTATTACAGACTCAAATGTTTGGAATATAATTCTAGGGTTACATAACCGCAGAACAAAAACGACTAAAATTCAGGGTGCTCTGAGGACACCCCCACTGCTTTCCGTAAACATCCAAGGCTTTTTAGTGACATCCATGTCTCAGTAGTTCTTTTCTAGTCATTCATCATCTCTTAAAAAGATCGAGGACATAATAATGAGTATTTTATTGCAGCAGAGCATCTGTACAGAACAGTGCATGGAACATCATAAGCATATGAGTTAGCATTTTGAGCAATTCTTTTAAAAAACAGAGATGAATAGCAAGTGAAAGTGATGCCAAGGATATATTATTTCCTTATTATTATGCGCGTTAACATTAAGCACCTGGCAGCAGGAAACATCAAGACCCCTTTGAGTGTCAGAAAACCGAAAAACATTGAGGACAAATTTCTAATGATTGAGTGACAGAGCTGAACTAAATATAAACAAAAAGTTGAAAAGAGTTTAAACCCAAGATAATTACCAACTGCCATGTTATGGATACATGAAACACAAAGCATCAGATAACATTATGCGGTATATGCTATTTATCATATAAAAAATGTATTTCATTAAATCGCCATGAATTGAGAGTACCAAAGTCCGTTTCCTATGCCCGCATTAAAGCCAAATGGCTAAATTTACTGAATGGTGAAAAATGTTTAATTGATGTTTTGTAACATAAAATATTGATGAAAGTGCATCGATTGACGATATATAGTTCCAGCTCTGTAACATGTTGAACCAGTTTTTTTGCTAAACTGTTGTACATGTAGTCTGCATATAATCATAAAAATATCATCACCTTATTATCGGCAAGCTTGTACCTTGAGAGGTGGTAGCGACAACACTTTTTATTGTACTATTTAATTAGCAGGCATACAAGTGTTTCACTGAACTCTCCAAAAAATCAAAATTTGAATGAGGAAGGATGAATACAGACAATGTTAGCCAATTGCGAAGCATTAATATGACAGAAATGTTGTTTTGCATGCCACACGGTATCTATGAGTTACTCTAGTTTTTGATAACTGTAATATCTGCCTTGTCACATTCTATATTGCCATGGCAACCAAACAATACAAGATAATGCATACCAACTGACCGCAATTGACTTATAGTGTTTATTTGTATGATCTATATTAATATTGGTTTTCTATCAAATGGAATTTAATTCTCAATTAGTGAAAATTGTGATGCAACCAAATGGTAACAAAAAGTGAGTTGTCTTTCAAAGAAAGCCATTGTGTTCCTCATAAATAATTTGAAAAATGCACAAATAATAACACTTGACAGCATTGTAGCACGAGCCATGGGAGCATGATGTTCTCACAAACTATTAACAATCTCTGACTCATGGATAACATATTATAAACCGTGCCCGGCTGGTCAAATAGTCTAAGGATTTAGGGCTGTATAGCTAATTACCCGCATACGTTATGGCTAGGTCATGGACAAACTCTCCTAATGAATATTTACAAAAAATAAAGAGAAAAACCGCTAGATGATTTGTAGCAAACAATTGAATTGTATGAAAAATATTCAGTATAATAAAAAGAAGCAATATAAAAATATATTTTAAAAATATGCTTATTGTCATCAGGAGTGAATTGGTTCAAAATTTTGTTTTAAACCTAATAATGTCAGACTTAGGTATTGAAATAGTTGCCAAATATGAGCTTTTTGTTTGCCTGGCAGGTGTCTGACTAAAAACCGCTGTTCAAGAATATCTGCCATATCTCTATTTTTTAAAGTTCTATAGCCAAAATCTAATATATCATTGATTGTTATATTTCTAATAGAAGCATATTTTTGTAGAACACCCATGTACCTATCATCCATCCAGAATGGTTTATTTTTAGCTATATGAGGTTGTAGCAATCGGGGAACATCTCCCGACATAGCTACGAAAAAACCAGCACAAAAAGGTGGATAACGGGTTATTCCTGGTAGCACGCTATCATCGACTGCATTGAAATGTTTGGGGTGGTCTTTGAGCCTCCATACATCAAAGTCATCAATAAGATGACAAGCTATCAGTTTAGGAGGAAAAGTTTCTAAAGTCAACACGGCTTTAGCTTGAGTTCTCTTGGTAAGTGCTTCTAGAAGTTTCTCAAGCAGCAGACGAGGATGGAATATGATGTCATCATCTATGCGAAGGATAAGTTTTGCAGTTTTACAATGGTCTGAGATGTAGTTGATAGCAGTCATGAGCTTGTATGTCTGGTTGGTATAGGCTTCTACAAGCGTACTAGATACACAGTAAAACCTTCAACAAACACACCAAACATCGTATGGAATTGTCAACAAACATACAAATATAGAGTTGAAGCATACCAGAGATGAGCCTTTCAGCAGAAACCATATTTATTTTCATGTACGAACTCGTGTACATATTTTTAACTGTTGAGAGTTATCTCCACAGAGTTGAATCAAATTAGACTATTTTTAGAAACTAATAAAAATGTGATGAAATTGTTAAAAGTAAAACTTTCAAAGATGCAAACCTATAATAAAAAGTAAAAATGTGCCAATTCTGAAAAGTCTGGCAGATCCGAAAACGCTATTATTTTAGCAATTCCACTTTCAATCAATTTAGATTTTGAATTAGTAGTTTAAATGAATTGCTTGTCAAATTAGAGCTCAAGCTTCAACAGCAAGAGCAAGCAGAGCATCTTCAAATAGAATCCGACAGTGCAGGGTTGTGACCATTAAGAAACAATCATAACTGCACATTGATAAGTACTCACTGATGCCTGGATGTAAAATATATTACAGCGGCAGTAAATGTTTGCCTGAATGTTTATATAGCAGGGATTGCTAAACATATTATGAAAATGTTTTCTTTTCCATATCCTTTTCCATATCCAGCTTTTTTGGGGTTAATAACTAGCACCGTTAACCGTTATGACGTAACGATTGTAAAGCTGACCCAAAACTCAGTATTGGTTTAGTAAAGATTTTAGTAAAAATCTAGCTTTTCAGGTAAGTTACTCAAATTCATTAGGTAACTATTCTACTACCTGCAATTAGAGGTGGAACGAGGCAGGTTTTCTAAGTTCGAGACGAGACTCAAGACACTGTCTTGTGAAAATTCGAGAC
Organism: Watersipora subatra; assembly: GCF_963576615.1. Classification (NCBI taxonomy): domain Eukaryota; kingdom Metazoa; phylum Bryozoa; class Gymnolaemata; order Cheilostomatida; family Watersiporidae; genus Watersipora; species Watersipora subatra. The sequence goes on along the minus strand of NC_088708.1, from coordinate 11,615,068 downwards.
TCGAGACACGAGACAGTAAAATAATGAGCATTTGATGATGATTTCACTACACAAGGACTAGCGTACTTGATATATAAAATTAATAAACCTCTTTTTAAATTGAATTTTAACCTGGTGTAAACGATTTAAATACAACATTTTAATAGCGATATGCATGAATTTTTTTGGAAACAAAAGTGAAACAAACAGCTCTAAAATAGCGAAGTTATATATTTCTAAGAAATTTGAGCTTGATTGATAATAATTATTATAAACATATTGCTTTGTACATGATTATCTTTTCCATCTATTGAATAGGTCGTACTTTTTAATGTATTACAATGTGGAATGAAACCGATAGCTGTCGATCTACAAAGAAGTACCACAACTAAAAGAACACACGATAACATTTTTATTCTTATTGTTTCATTTATGTTAAGTTTTTTTTGTGTATTAACTGTAGTATGTGAATTATATATATATTTAAATTGCACTCATGAAATTATATGAACTACTGTACATGTATATATTCTTATATTGAACTAACAAAAATGTCATTGTTACCCGAACACGGACTATGGTCGACAGGGCCTTTAGTTCGTTTCTCCGTGTCCGGGCAAGTTTTACCCGCAATTGGTAGTATATAAAAGAGGCCTGAATTTTATGAAGGGCAGTTAGTGTTTGGACACGATACGATAAAATACAGAGATCTTAGCCGCAACAGTTTTATTTATTAGATCGGATTATCCGGAGGGTAGTTGGATACGACCCGGTATCTGTTTTAAGAACACCGAACCGGACTACAATATACTAACAGGGCCGTTGTCCCTACTACATGATTTGACTCGGTGGCCAACGTAATCAATAACGACAAGTAGTAACGGACCGGGTATAACTTTAAAGGCAGTTGCCCGCAATACATTATAATATACATATACATGTATGGAGTTGTTGTTACCGCGAGAAGCTATGTTTTAACAGCCGTGCGCAGGCGCTTTAGTTCTATTTCCTGTCTCGAGTTTGGCAATAGTTAGGTCGAGACGAGACCGATACGAGATAGGTCGATACTCGAGATGTCTCATGTCTCGTTCCACCTCTACCTGCAGTGCAGGAGTAGAATATGACACAGTGACAATTGACACAGTGCAGTTCTAATGCGTCACAACCCTACTTTCGAATTGTTTGAACTTCTCCCAATCTTGCTTATCCAAACTTACCGTTATACTCACAACTAGTCTCTAAATGATTTGAGTTAAAAAGTGATTGTATTTACACAACAAAATAAATTGATAGATGACATCTTGCAATCTTGTAATCAGTTAACCTGCCTGATCAAACCAAGCGAGTAAATGTGTATGACTGACATCATTTCAAATGATTCAATTATGAGCAGTAGTCTTTTTACTAGAAATTGCTGTGTCAGGCAGTTAGTTATCAAAGCTTATAATACAGTAGTGTCACATGCTATGAAGTTTTGTCATATTTTTCATCTTCGTAGCATGTAAATGGTTGAAACGTAAACGTAAATGTAAAAGTTGAATCTTGAAATCTTCGAAGCGATTCAAACCTCTGTTTCAAGGGGGGTATTTTTGAAAACATCGTAGCAACAACGAAGTACTGCATATCATGTAAACATCGATATTCGTATTATTGTACCAGCCTTTGCGATCGGAGGTTGGATTTTCATCGTTTTCATTAGTGACGTCCTTACAGCATCTCTGTTTTTAATGCACATGCTTTAAAAATATTATCTTCAAAATAAAAAATATTAACTCCGAAATTTAAAGAAAACTTTCTTACACGCTTTGACATTGACGTTTGATCTTAGATGCATTTTAGGAGTGCCAGCCGCTATATAAATCATGCGCCCCATTGTAGATAAAAGCGCAACAGATTAATAGTCTAACAAACAGAAAACGCGGAGTTGTACGACAATTTCTTCGTAGCGGGTAAACTCATCAGCTATGAATAATTGCGAGTGGTGCGACCACTCCTGCGTATCATGTAAATTTGTCCTCGCATTCCTACGATCAAAACCACAACTTCGAAGCTCAAAAATAGCATGTAACACTAGTGATAGACCTATTAACTATACCTATAATTTATAACTACATGTAGGCCCTATATCAGTATAGTTAATAGGTCTATGGAGTTTTGTATCTATGTATGTATAACTTATAACTATATCAGTATAGTTAATAGGTCTATGGAGTTTTGGATCTATGTATGTATAACTTATAACTATATCTGTATAGTTAATAGGTCTATGGAGTTTTGTATCTATGTATGTATAACTTATAACTATATCAGTATAGTTAATAGGTCTATAGAGTTTTGTATCTATGTATGTAAAACTTATAACTATATCAGTATAGTTAATAGGTCTATAGAGTTTTGTATCTATGTATGTAAAACTTATAACTATATCAGTATAGTTAATAGATCTATGGAGCTTTGTATCTATGTATCTATAACCTTTTATTGGCATTGGTAATCATCAGCAAAATGTGTTTTTCATTACATGCCGGAAAAAAGACAAAATGAAAAGACAGAAATCAGGAATTATTCAGAGAGTTGAACAAATGTGTTTTACAAATTGGTAATCTAATAGTATTGCGAAGGAGTCAGGATAGTGAATTGTAGGTTGTAATAACAGAAAGTTCATAAACTGAAGCATACACCGGTGAATTTAATATGTTGGTATCACTTTTTGAGGTCAAAGATGTCAGAGTGTTATACATCTTTGTTGTTCAAAGTAAGAAAGATTACAATTTCTAGATTGCTCTTTGAATGAAGAGCGGCTTCACTTGTAGCATGGACTACTCCAGATACTCTGATTGGGTGATGTGAGGTGTCTGAGTTTCTATAGGCTATCTCTCACAAAGAGAAAAATAATATGTTTTGTTTTTCTTGGATACATGATGGCACATGATGACTGAGTAGGGCAGAGTTCGTGACAGGGGACAAAGCAGCATGACAGCATAGGCCAGGGTTTGAGATATTTATGAATATGTTTATTTTTGTAGGATATGAGAACTGAACTTTTGCCTCTTATCAAACAGAATCAGCATCTGAGAAAAATGTTTATTGCATTCATCCCTAAGTCGTCGATGAAGTAATTACTGTGTCTGTCACATGAAATGTAGAAGATAGTCCTAACTTTATGGATACTCATAGGTCTAAACAAATGCTATTCACTGTCTGCAGCAGATATTTCTTATCATATTTTGTCACTCATACGTCTAGGTTAGTTGTACCGCAAGGCTACTCAGATTTGCACAATGTTTGACATTGCTCCTATACACACGGATTATTATGTCTCTGTTGTGCGTAATATGTAAGAATCCACATTTTTCATACTTTTAAACTCCGGGTATGCAGAACTTAATTTCAAGTTAGTTTTAATGCAGATTTACTAAATCAGACTCAAGCTTCTGTCTATTACCTAACTTGATAATGTTATGACAACTAGCAATGACAATAACATTTATTAGCATGTGTACCAAAGTGAATTGAAACTGATTCCGACCAATGGAACTAGTTGATTACAAGTGCATGGACAAGGTTTTTCAGAAATACAATTTGTCTACTATAGCAAACTGCTAGGAGTAACTTGATAAAACTACACCATGCCATTATCAAAATAATCCAAATGTTAGTGGCCAGAGTTGAACTCTCTAAGTATTACAAATTACATTTGTTGAACATTTTTCTGCAAGATTCACTAGTTATGAGTAAATGCCGTAGAAAAATCGTTTTATAAATTTAATCTAATTTTCATACTTTTGTGCATTTCAATGCATAAATAAACGAAAAAAGCTTTAAATTTTATTCAAAATAAAATAAGCATAGGCAATCATGGTTCATCAATTAAAGATTAATTAATTAGGTAAATTAAATTAAACCATTAAAGGTTCACCAGGTCTAAGGTCATCTTGTTTTTTGTCTCAAAAGCAGCACTTGTCTGAGTTAAGACTTGGCAATGCAGGCTGATGTTTGGTACCAGCCCGAGTTCTAACTTGGCAACTCTCCGCTCAGCACGTACAATGTTTTCCAACCTTTAGCCTGTCTAACCACAAGTTGGTCTGCGATTGTTCAGTTTATTAGCAGGCTAGCCATTAATCGACTGTTTACAGTATAAACATTCCACTTTAGCACCTAACCTTAGTAAAGAGGCAGCCTGTCCCTCAGTGACATGTCGTAGAGGTCGCTTGTAATTTGAGCGTTTTCCACTAGTATTTGTTGTACGATGGAATGTTTACAATATTGTAGGCTACCATATGCATATCATAAATATGCAAACTTGCTGATTTTTAAAAAATAATTTTCATTTTGATGAGAGTTGAATTATTGCTTGTGAAACTTCAATACAATTTAGGTATGTTTTTTACGCTGAGAGTTCAGCCCTTTTTGCCAACTAAAAAAACTGAAAAAGGATAAAAAAAATGATGAAAAAACTTGGCTTAATTACAAAGTTTAACACACCTAATCGAATTTAATAAGATGAGATTCTCAATTCGCCATTGTATAACTTTTCTATCTCTTCATCATATTATTAAGCTCTATCCAACGCCATCAGCTACACGCATCCCTGAATAAAAATAGATTTTAATTCTCTTCAACCAAATATATTATATCTCACTTGCCTATGAAATCAGCCTGCACAATGTCATTGTACATCTCAAACTCATATTCCAGCCGAGATTGATGGAGGGAGCTGTCTTTGGGCGATACCCCTAGGATAAATATAGTCATAACCTTGATCTTGCCAGGCCACATCATTGAGTTGCTAAATGTTTCTCGGATCATACTTCTTTGTTGAGCAGAAGTTGCTCTCCCTTGCACCCAGATTAGTATGTCAGGTTTCTCTAAAAAATACAGAAGTACCAAGTACATATCATTATAAAGTCTGGTCGTTATAACAATGTCACTGTCCGTGACAAAAGATAAAAGGAAAAAATCATTAAATTAAAAGATTGATAAAATGGACTGGCATATCATCAGTAAAAAATTACAGAACTTTGATCAATGCCATCGATACGATTTAAAAAGCCGATCCTATCAAAAAGTTATTGATTGTAGATGAAATTCAGCCCTAAACAATGTACTCGTCTGTATTGTAGACTAATTACTGCGCAGCGATAATTAATCACTAATGCCCGGACGGACGAAAATATATTACAGTTGCAGTAAAAAAATTTCTGAATGATTACGTAGCCGTATTAGCAGTGTAGAAGCAGTAGTAAGCGTGTTACAGCCATGTAGTATGCAGTACAGCTGTTGCATTGCACACTTTTAGTACTGCCCAGAATGCAGTATACATGCAGTACAACTATTTTCTAATCCATAGTAAGTAGTATTGGTGCAGTGATGATATTACTCATTGGGAGTCTATTAGGAGTCTATTAGGAGGTCAGGTATGTGTATCACATTGTTGTGATTAACTTACAGAGCAAAAGCTCACTGAGGTCTAACCTATAATCGAAAGCATCATGTTGTAATCTCTGTCTGGCCTTTGGAGGCGAAGTCTATTTTTATGTTATGCAGACAATAGAAGCACTGCTCGTCCAGTGTTACAAAGTTTGACCGCATATAAGGAAATAAGTAATGATAAATTTAATTGACTCACATTTTAAAAATTTCAATTGACACACCTTCCTTGCCAAACTAAGCACAAACGCATTGAAACTATTAATCAATTTGAGAGCCGAGTACAGGAGAGTGCCAAAGGTTGGCATAAAAGTTTGAATAATTAAATTTGTGTAGGCCGTTTTCAATAAATTGTAAGAGTTACGTGCGTAGATAGTGAAATGGTCCACTGGAAAGGCCTTTAGTACTGCGTTACTAGTAAAACTGCTTTTTTTTCTAAAGCGCAGTATTGCATCGCATTCCACTTTTGTTTTACTAGCTGTTCTACCCGATGTTGCCATAGTAATAAAAAAGTCTTTGCACAAAAAATTGATTTATATTTAACGTATAACAACATTTGCCATTCCAACTTTCAAATTGCATATCTTGAGAAAACTGCTTTGCGTAGTTGAAATAACTTGAGAGAAAAAATATAATCAACTGTAAAGGTTTTCAAACTTTGTCAAACAATTCTAACTTTAAAACTTCATATCATGAAAAAAATATTTTGTGCGGATCAAATATATTTTGAAAAAAAGTAAAACAACTATAAAAGGGTTTAGGTGTAAATGTGAAATAATTAGCAAGCAATAGCTAAATTAAGTCTGTTTTGCTACGATTACAAAAAATATGATTCGGTAATTATACAATTAATACAAACTGAGAAAACAAAATAAAAATCCTGAATATGTTGAATTAAGAATAGCAATTCTTGCATAGAAGTGTGTGTATAAAAAAGGTTACTGCTTTACCAGAAGCTATCCATCAAAACTTTGAATACGACGATACTGGTACCTCTCGATACTGGTACAAAGGTAAAAATGAGATATCGTACTGTGTTTGTCTGACCGAATGGAGAGAGAATGTCAAGGCTCTTCCTATGGAGATAATACAAATGTTCACATGAAAAGAATTGGTCTTGACTGCAATATAGCAATTGAACCTTATGAAAAACCGAAAATAGAAGTTCAAGAAAAGTTACTATAACGGACAACGCTGAACGCGAACTTATTGTCGATATCACTGGGCGGAACAAATTAGCCCTAAGGAAAAAAGACCAAGAAGCATCTGCATATACGTGCTGCACATCTGCATAGCGTGCTGCATATACTTAGGTCCAAAATATTTCTTAACAGGCACATCGTAACGCATGGGCACACTGCTAGAATAACTTAGCGTGTGCATACGCTATACGATATATGATGATGTCTATGATCAATACAATAGCCTTCTGTAGCTCAGAGGTAGAGCGCACGGATTTAAAATTTGCGGTTGCAATCTCTGTGAGTTCAAATTTATCAAAATGCAAAATTTTAATTCCAAGATTTTAATAGCTATAGCTGGACAATCACAAGACAGATACACGAATATACACATAGACAAACTTTGAGAAGTGTACATAGATATGGGAGAGATAGCTCATGGGGTGCCCGTTGTAGATGATTTAGCTAACTTGTGTAGCGCTCCAGGTAAGATTTTAAGCCTGGTTCCCATATACGCCGCAAGTACCGGTGACATCGCCGCAGGTCTATCAGAGGTGAAATGTGAACCGAGTATCGTCGATTGGTGCCAGTGGTCAATGCAAGGGTTCAGCGCTGTTCAACTTTTGCGAAGAGCTGCAGGCAAAATCTTTCTGAAATGCACTGTACAGGTGAAGGTCAGTATTTTCGAGACGGCATGGCGAGCGAATATTTTTAATGCGATTATTAGGGATGCAGCGTTATGTGAACAGAAGCCGCCGAGCCTAGCATCACAAGTGTTTTCCTGCGCAAGAACCGCCGATATGAGCCAGATTACAGCCAATATGGGAACCAGGTCTTACAGTAGTATTCCGCAGAAAGCGTAATCAGTTTCATCTAAATATATTTGTGATCACGACGACGCATTTATGATAACTTCTACAAGCAAGCGGCAAAATCTCATTAGTTGAAAATGAAAAATAAACTGTTATGCACACTGTTATATAATACATAACTGTAATGATTGTTACATAACTAGCAAAAGTAAATCAGGGACCTTGCATTTCATGACAATGTAATATTCGCAGAGCAATAGTTGTAGGAAGATGTGCTAGATGTTAAATTCGCAAGTCCATTTGCTGATGGACTTGCGAAGATTATATGCAATCGGCGAACTACTGTTGCGTTGAACATTGTACATTTCATCATTCGTTCTCACCCCTGCAAGCTATTATATCGTGACCGTCTGATATTTCAGCAATATCCAAACAGTTAGCACAAGGGTCACACGTGTTGGCATTTTTAATGTTTTTTTCCTATATCAAAGGGAGTGTACATTTAAAAGCCAATCAAGCACGTGATGTCAATAAGATCATCTCAGCTGCCTATGAGCTGTATATGTCCTAGCTTTATGCTGTGACTTCAAAACTATTTTTGAAGTGAAGCACAAGTAATAGAACAAAAAGCATCGGTCTATAATGTACAGTTTTGTTTGCTGATTCAATTGCTTGCTACTAGAATGCCACACCTACCTAAGGTCTGTCTCACAAGCTAATGTTTATTCAACGTCTCACCAGCCCCTCTTCGCAGAAGGACATACCTTTCAGAAGCTTGTCTGAATGATTAAGTTTTCAACGTTTCTTCAAAGTTATTTGATGCGCTGACCATTATTCATTAAAACCTGCTTTTGCTGTCAATTGGGCAACAAAGTTTTACATTTGAAATCTTCAACGATCACCATTTCAATTATGTTTAACTTTTAGTAACTTTGCAAAGTGCAAAAAGTGAGTTTAAAGTGGACAGAATCAGCTAATAAATATGTGAGCATTGCTGTAATTTGAACACACTCCAACAGGTTGAGACAAGTCTCACCGGCATTGTTAGGAAATGCTGAACATGTAAGAACGAATCGATGTTCCATTTCATGTTTGAGTTGGAACATGGGTTTGTATGATCAATCCTTCGGAATGTAGATAAGCGCATTTACTTTTCAAAAATATCAAGTCTGTGATAGAATGCACCCAGCATGCTTTCAAAAGCATAATATACTGCTTTTAAAACAAGCATGTGCTTCACCTCGGCTTAAATATGACCCGCAAACTTAGGGACGCTATGTTCATAAAGCACATCACCTATATTCTGAACACCTTGGTTACAAATGTGTTTTCCTTGTGGATTTTTTGTTGCCAATGAATCTAGTAATAAACTGAGCATGCTGCCAAAAAGGCAGTATGCTCAGTTTTAACATTGATAAAACTGTATGGCAATTAAAATGCTCATAAGAAAAATATGTGTAAGATGATGTCACTAGTTGTTTTTTGTTTGATAGTTGACATCGGGTATTACGTTCGGTTTGAGGCGTTACGGGTCTTTATTCTGTCGGACCTTTTGCGATTATAGATGTCATAATCACACTTTTATTGATCTGAGCATTTTATCACGATCAAACTGTATCGACTTCAATCTTGAAACATCTTGGCAGTCCGATCACCTCAAACATAAAAAACTAATGCAAATAATAGAAAAATAGAAAACGACCGACACTTTCTGATCAAATGTACTAAAATTGTTGTCTAAGTTTATTATATTAATTCTCATCTGACTAACTTTGTAATTTTCCATTTCATAAATAAATTAAATTCATCATTTTATTCACAACTAAATTTTACCGTGTGAGAGTTGAAAGATTTATTCCTCTTCATTGAACACATAGAAACCAGTTACAGTTTTGAGAAATAAATGAATGGCTTACCTACTATGCACCTGGAAAGGTCAGCCAGTATGTAGTCAAATGCAATGGTATGCTGCCAGCTCCATGCAATCTGTATAGTCAGCATCAATAACCATAAGAATCGCCTGTCTCTACTCGCCATTTCTTACATGGAGTCAAAACTGATTTGATAGCGCCTCATCAGCTCGCTCTACCTAGTCACGGTCTACTAATGCTTCAAGTTCCAGAGATCATGCATGAGCAGTTTGGTGATTGATGTACATTGGTTAGTACCTTGCCGATAGGACTCTACCTCTTGTCAGAGCTCGCATAGGTCATCAAGTGAAAATCAACATTTATCGTTACCTAATGGCTTACCTACCGCTTACAAAGACAGCGGAAAAACTGCAGACTTTGAAGGCAGCTAGAGTTGAAATCTAAATACCTTAGGAACTGGTTATGCTGAGAAAATTAACAACGTATCACTTGAAGCTCTGAGGTTTCTCAATTAGCGCATAATTAACTCATCAAATACCCAGATACCTGGCAGTTCTTAGCTGCTCAATCCTCTAGGAACATTCAACTAAAGCAGAAGTTAGCTAGCTTTCTCTTTGTGTTAGAAGTGCTGCGGAGGTTTAGTCAAAATCTTTGTTTAAATAGTTAGCTATGTTAGAAAGATGCACTACTCGATAGACAGGCAAAACAAGATATACGCATGTGTATATTAAAACACAGGAGTATGTTGATGAGTGGTCCAAATACTCTCCTGGAGGGGGAGAGGGGAGAGGGGAGAGGGGAGAGGGGAGAGGGGAGAGGGGAGAGGAGATAGTGAGAGGAGGGAGAGAGAGGAGAGAGGAGGGAGAGATATATTCATGGAGATGCCGATGTTATTTCATTCATTAGAAGAGAATCTAGTTGAGCAGATTATTGTCAATATTTACTATAATAAGAGCCGTGTACGTGCGTCTGTTCAGAGCCACACTAAGAGCATTAGGAAGAAAGATTGCCTTGCACAGGACTTGATCTCAGATATTTGGATTCAAAGGCAGGCTCCCTACCACTGCACCACCATCTAAGAATAATTCCACACTTAGTTACTACGCATGATGATCCGTCACAGCGCACAGGATAATAGTAGTAGGCCACATTTTTGCACAGCTTTAGGAGCAATTTTTCACAAACACCATATTAGCTGCCTTGCAGACTGTGCGAAGATGCGGTTGAAAAATTTAGTTAGTAGCAATAACAACGTCCATTGCTTTTTGAAAGCACAGGTTATATTACAAGCAAAATTATTTATTTAGCCAAATGAAATGCCTAAATTAGCTGTCGAAAGGTAGCTTTAGCTGATTAGATAAATTCCTCAACCAAATAAGTCTTCCTAACATTGGGGGGTAGGTTATACACAGTTTACACACCGTCAGCAAACATACTACATCTAGCGGGCACCAGATGCTGAGGTCGGTGGAAAATTCGTTAGCTCCGCCTATTAGCAATATAAAATGTTGTTTCCTATGCGCAGTTATAATAGTAAGACATACAGGTTCTGACTAACCTTTCTGGAATTGAAAAACATTTAAGTCAAGTGTGCGCGTGTGTGTGTGCCCGTGTGCCTGTGTGTGCGTGCGTGTGTGTGTGCGTGCGTGTGTGTGCGCGTGTGTGCCCGTGCCTGTGCGTGTGTGCGCGTGTGCCCGTGCGCGTGTGCCCGTGCGCGTGTGCCCGTGCCTGTGCGTGTGTGCGCGTGTGCCCGTGCGCGTGTGCCCGTGCGCGTGTGCCCGTGCGCGTGTGCCCGTGCGCGTGTGCCCGTGCGCGTGTGCCCGTGCGCGTGTGCCCGTGCGCGTGTGCCCGTGCGCGTGTGCCCGTGCGCGTGTGCCCGTGCGCGTGTGCCCGTGCGCGTGTGCCCGTGCGCGTGTGCCCGTGCGCGTGTGCCCGTGCGCGTGTGCCCGTGCGCGTGTGCCCGTGCGCGTGTGCCCGTGCGCGTGTGCCCGTGCGCGTGTGCCCGTGCGCGTGTGCCCGTGCGCGTGTGCCCGTGCGCGTGTGCCCGTGCGCGTGTGCCCGTGCGCGTGTGCCCGTGCGCGTGTGCCCGTGCGCGTGTGCCCGTGCGCGTGTGCCCGTGCGCGTGTGCCCGTGCGCGTGTGCCCGTGCGCGTGTGCCCGTGCGCGTGTGCCCGTGCGCGTGTGCCCGTGCGCGTGTGCCCGTGCGCGTGTGCCCGTGCGCGTGTGCCCGTGCGCGTGTGCCCGTGCGCGTGTGCCCGTGCGCGTGTGCCCGTGCGCGTGTGCCCGTGCGCGTGTGCCCGTGCGCGTGTGCCCGTGCGCGTGTGCCCGTGCGCGTGTGCCCGTGCGCGTGTGCCCGTGCGCGTGTGCCCGTGCGCGTGTGCCCGTGCGCGTGTGCCCGTGCGCGTGTGCCCGTGCGCGTGTGCCCGTGCGCGTGTGCCCGTGCGCGTGTGCCCGTGCGCGTGTGCCCGTGCGCGTGTGCCCGTGCGCGTGTGCCCGTGCGCGTGTGCCCGTGCGCGTGTGCCCGTGCGCGTGTGCCCGTGCGCGTGTGCCCGTGCGCGTGTGCCCGTGCGCGTGTGCCCGTGCGCGTGTGCCCGTGCGCGTGTGCCCGTGCGCGTGTGCCCGTGCGCGTGTGCCCGTGCGCGTGTGCCCGTGCGCGTGTGCCCGTGCGCGTGTGCCCGTGCGCGTGTGCCCGTGCGCGTGTGCCCGTGCGCGTGTGCCCGTGCGCGTGTGCCCGTGCGCGTGTGCCCGTGCGCGTGTGCCCGTGCGCGTGTGCCCGTGCGCGTGTGCCCGTGCGCGTGTGCCCGTGCGCGTGTGCCCGTGCGCGTGTGCCCGTGCGCGTGTGCCCGTGCGCGTGTGCCCGTGCGCGTGTGCCCGTGCGCGTGTGCCCGTGCGCGTGTGCCCGTGCGCGTGTGCCCGTGCGCGTGTGCCCGTGCGCGTGTGCCCGTGCGCGTGTGCCCGTGCGCGTGTGCCCGTGCGCGTGTGCCCGTGCGCGTGTGCCCGTGCGCGTGTGCCCGTGCGCGTGTGCCCGTGCGCGTGTGCCCGTGCGCGTGTGTGCGTGCGTGTGTTACTAATCCTATAATCGTCTATCACCTACTAGCTGTAATTGTTAACAAGTTAGGATATAGACTAGTTAACACAGTATGCAAACTCTTATAGTCTGGCATGTTAGTCTCCATCTCTATATAAAAAGTAGTAGATGTATTTTACATTATGATTGTCCACAAATGTTTCACTGGCCTTTACTGTTTTACTGTTTGATTGTCAAACGCTTCATACAAACTAATGAAAATATTTAAATTTCTGAAACATCATAACGGATGTTTACCGTCAGATAGAAAATTCATAAAACAAAACTATTGATCATGGTTTGGTAAATGTGTGTTCATAAATCATTTAATTAGCTGATCATTCATTCAATCTGTTACTCGTTACTCGGAATCTATTTTTGTTTGTTTTTAGGTTTAAAAGTTGTAGACTTTTCGTTTTTATATATTTGGATGAAAGCCTCAATAAAGGTGTTGGTATACATGTACATATTACTAGAAATTCCCCTGTCATACAGCCCACGACCTGATAATGGAATAAGTGATAATGGAAAATAGAAATGGCAGTGCTGGTTGTTGAAAAAGTAGTTGTCAGCAGGAGTTGGCAGAGTATAGTGTAAATGAAAATTGTTCGAAATGACATAAAATAAATTTGAGGGAGCACGACTTCAAAAAGGTGCAAATAACAATTTCAACAAATATAGAAACGTTAGATAAGTTCAGCGTTCTGTTAAAGGTCACGCAATCTAGTCTCTTCTCATTTACGTTGTAGGATTTGGTCATTGATAGCTAATCGAGTGATGCGCTCCCTAGCGAAGTTATTAACTTCTAGATTAAATTGTTAATTACAGCTGTAGGCCTAGCTTACTGTAATGTATGTAATTTAACAACAACAATAAGGAAATATGTTGATTATAACTCTGAAATGCAAAATTAGAAGTAAAATGGCAAGCTACTGTGTACTATACACAGTTTGGAAGTTGGTTGTGTTGAATGTAGAATGGTTTTGATAGCGATCTTTAACAAAAAGCAAGTACATGTATGATCGTTCACGCGTCTGGAAGTTTTCTGCAATCTGCAGCAAAATAAAAAATGTTCTCAGCATAAAGGGGCATTGTAGTTCGGCCCTAGTTTGTACATAAACTGTAAAGAATTTTGGCTAACGTTTTAAATAATTTAATGAAACCTTCGGTGATTGGACAAAAAAACATAGGCTTATAAACTGTGTACCACAATTTCGTACCTGTAAATCGGTCCACGCCTCAAATGGTCTACGTTTATTACAGAAACCTTCGAATAAATTCGATTACAAGTAAACAATGCCATAGACTGGTGAAATGAGCACGGTTTTCTCGTGAAATGGGCACTGCTAAATAGCTCTACTATCTGTCGCAAGGCTTTATTGGCGTATCCGTTGGCCGGCCTTAATTTCTATTAAACCAAGCTTTTAAGCGTTTTGTGGCGATTTTCGGCCCAATTAATCTGTCTATTTGTGTATAATCCGATCAGATGGGTAAGTTTTAAGATACTGTCGACAATTTTCAAAGACTTGGTAACATATTTAAATAGGCTTATATGTGTTTTGTATCGTTATTATACTTTAACGACTCTACAAAACGATGGTTAAATTTGTTGATGAGATTTCGAAACAAGGGTTTGCGACGATGTTGATGAAAATTCGTAAGTTGTGTGCACATGCATTTATTAGAAAAACTATCAAATTCGCTCCGCTCGTTTGGTCGTGGGATTAACACTATTAGTTATGCACCATATTACAATGCTATGCAAAATAAACATTAGCCCTTTGCTCATTGAACACATTGCTCAAATCCATTCATAATCTGCTGTTTTCGTCTTTTTTACCAGTAAACTAACATACATTATATATTACTAGATTTAAAATCTTGTAAAGATTCAGTATATTCTGTCAAATATTATGTCGAATTAGATGCAGTTTCTTAAACCGCTGTAATAAAAATAATTGGATTACATATCATCAGGTTTCATGCGATGATTTCTTGTTTCTAATATTTATACATATAAATTCTGTGTTTTCAAAATCTAGTCTTGTTCAAACTATGTGAGTTGAAAACAAGCCAATAAAAGTATGTGGTGTGATCATATCTGTACAGATTGCTATCTTCTACCATTAGTACGATGAAATGTTCAGAAGAAATTAGCCGACATAATCATTAGAGACCATAATTTTACATGTTTGGTTTACATATGTTGAAATCAAAACAAACTGAGGATTAATTTACTATATAGTTTGTGTTTATTGACTAAATTCACAATAATTAATAGTGTTGTAAATGAGAGTATTAGTTTTTTAAGTAAGAGGTTCAGTTTATTCCCCACACCACTGTACATTATATATATCACATACCGGTATGTTGTTAACAATTTTTATGCCTCATTAACACAATTATTATATATTAGATACGATCATTATAGATTCTTTTTAACTATTCTTGCTGTAGCAGTGTTTATGCTAATCGCTTACATTATACATACAATATTATTAATGATGTCCGTCAGTACTGATGATTAACTCTTTGCAACTTAGTAAGGTCTTCTGTAATAATACCGCAGTAATGTTTCAGGTAGAGCTGTGCATATGGTGAAGCTAAGTTAATTTGTGTAGAAAATAGAAAGTTCCCTTCTGTGCAAAACACAAATATTGAAACACTTGTACAACCTAGCGATAATAGCTAGACAAATAAGTATGATTGACATCATGCAAACCAATATCTTTTACAACAGAAATAATAAGCTGATCAAATAGGGCACCGATATTTCTTAGTGATAACCACACCTTACAGCTAAAATTTAGTTCTGTTAGTAGCTCATAAAACTGGGTGGATTCAGGCGGTTGTCGATGTCAAAGGAGAGAATGAGGCTGATAATTTGTACTAGCACCCTAGCAGTCCTGTTTTACTGTGAGAGATAGTCAGGTGTAATAAGTATTAGCACAATTATTCTTTAATTCGGAAGGTGGTTGAGTGGTGCAGTTGGTGGCGTGCCTAATTGAGTTCTGCATGAAGCAATATTTTTTCCTAACACTCTTAGCCTGGCTTCGGACAGACGGACAGACAGACACAGCTCTTGTTATAGTAAAGGCTAACCAAATGCTCGGCGTTGCATGGGTATTATAAAACAGCTTATAAGCTGTGGCGGGTAAGGTAGATGCTTTTGACTAATTTGAATAAGCTAGTATTTAATATTGCTAAACTTACTGATGAGAGCTGTGAGAGCAAGCTTTAGTGACGTTGTGCATAACACAGAGTTGCTATACTTGTTTTAACACAGATAATGACTCATAATTATCTTCTAATGAATCTATTGCATCTCATGCAGCTTAATGGGTTAGCTTGTCGACTTGCGAACGGGAGGTTCCGAGATGAAATCTGCGGTGATACAGATTTTTCATCGCTAGGTGTTAATCGCTATACCTGGACAGACACCAAATGACAACAGCGACAAACTTGAAGATTTATATATACTAGTGAATGCTTAGCATTGCACGAGTAACAAAAAATATTTTGAACAGAAAATTTACTTTGAATCAACAAAAACATTTATCATTCCGATTTTTAAATGAAGGTGTTTGTTTATTTATGTGTAGGCCTACTGTGTTTATTTCTGTTTACCGTGTTTATTTATGTGTAGGCCTACTGTGTTTATTTCTGTTTACCGTGTTTATTTATGTGTAGGCCTACTGTGTTTATTTCTGTTTACCGTGTTTATTTATGTGTAGGCCTACTGTGTTTATTTCTGTTTACCGTGTTTATTTCTGTGAAATTCATACCGTACCGGTTACAGTGCCTACTACAGATCTATACTGATAGCAATAGTCTTGTTGGCTATATGAGTTTAAGCATTTTTCTTCTGGTATGGTTTTACATACTTTGGTATGGCTTGAGGCATAACCATAGCTGCAGTATTTAGCCATGAAAGACTGGCATGTGTTTTTTTAGTATGGGCCCAATTTATTCTATGATGTAGCCAGTTGAACAGTGTAGTGTATTAGATAAATGGTTGTCCTCAGAACTGGAGGTTGTGAGTTCAAATCCAATTAATAGCGAATTTTTCATTCTTAAAACTTTAGTGCTATATAACTGGACAGACAGATGGAAAGATGGACAGACAGACATATACAGGCAGATGGACAAACATTGAGATTTGTATATAAACTAGCTGGATGCCTGGTGTATATGACTAACAAATATGGATTTGTGTATATGACTATCTAGTCTGGGCATATGTATATGCCTAATAAATCTGGGTATGTGTATATGACTAATAAATCTAGGTAGGCTATGTGTATATGACTAACTAGCCTGGGTATGTGTGTATGACTAACTCGTCTGGGTATATGTATATGACTAACTAGTCTGGGTATGTGTAAATGACTAACTAGTCTGGGTATGTGTATATGACTAACTAGTCTGGGTATGTGTATATGACTAACTAGCTTAGATATGGGTATATGACTAACTAGTCTGGGTATGTGTATATGACTAACTAGTCTGGGTATGTGTATATGACTAACTAGGCTGGATATGTGTATATGACTAACTAGTCTGGGTATGGGTATATGACTAACAAACTAAAAAACAATAAGATCAACCATCGTTATCTCTCTTTAAAACACTTACAGAGATTTAGACATTTAATTGAAGATCATTAGCAAGATAGTATAAAATAAGCATTTTAATTATGCTGAGTCATCAATTTAAAGGTCTAGCTGGAACTGATATATATTCTAAACAGAAAACTTACTTTTAAAAATACTGTATAAATGGGACATGTAATCTGCCACTGCAAAGTATGAAATGTTAGTTAAAAAGAGTATGGACATAGCTAAGATTTGTATTTTAATAAATTGTTAATATACTTACGCATTTGCGAGACTATTAAGCTTATCAATCGCTTGTTTAGTTTATGTGTCACGTTACCAGATGCTGTTTAAATCAATTCAATTTGCAATTCAATTTAGTTTTATCTTCCTAATTATTTACTCAATGCAGTTCAACCCAGTTAAATAGAGTTCATGAACAATGAGTTTTAAAAGGACTAACTTGACAGAAGCAGTTAATTAATTTCCCTGAGCTGAGCTAGTTGGACAAAATTTATTTGTGTTCTATGACAGATAAATGATCATCCAACAGTTTAGTTGGAAAATGTCTGCTAACAATTTATTTTGTTTATCCCATCCAAATCATTTTTTTTTCTTTTCAAATTGTATTATAAATTGCTATTGCATTGACCTACATTAGATGAAATAAAAACTGATTCAAATCAGTACCAAAGAGACTCACATTTGCACTCATCTAAACACAGCTCTGCTGGACATGTTTAATGATTTATGCGGCACCATCTCTTGTGTGTATCATCATGCAGCTATAAAGCCAAAAAAACTCAATTTCAGTTTAGATTTAAATCAGGCCAAAATGAGGTTTTCTGCAAAACTCTCATAGTATCTTTATGCGTTTTTAAACACCTAAAAATTAAGTCAATTTTTCTACAATAATCTCTCTCTAACACGTTGTTTCCACTTATGTTTAGGTGCTGTTCCAATATTTTAAGAAAACCATTCAGACATATCAGTACCAGTTATATGTTGTAGTGCAACAGTATAGCACTGCATTGCCTGTGTAAGTAGATTCTGGTTATTAGGCCAAGGGAGGTTGCTCAATCTCTGAACCCCTGTTCGCAGGAATCGCAACTCCAAACTTGCTGCTGGTTTTAAAAGGAAAAATACCACTTCCTCTGAGTCTTTACAAGTGAAAGTAGCCAAAATAGCAAAAGAGATACAGCTGTCCTGCTGGTGCAAAGCGGCAACCCAGCCCTTGGAGAGAATAAGCCAAATAGGTGCAATCTAGAAGATTGCCAACTTAGTCACATATTGAGGATGATGTTTGCAGGTTGACTGTGACACTAGTGCAATGCAAAGGATTGCTAGCTAGTTAATGCCTGTAGAAAGTTCCAGAGAAAGTTTTAGTTTGTCTTCTAATGTGCACAAGAATAAGTATAACTATACATACGGAAGTATTTATACCCTAGAGTTTGGGCCTTACCAAGTTCAAGAGGGTAAAAGTGGATTTGTCAGCTATCTTAAGTGGCTAGATATAAGAGTTACAATGATATGTAGTTAGTAGCAAACAGACCCGCCATCAACACATGAGGATATAAATTATACATATCTAATGAGTACACACACAAAGGATAAATGAGGATATATATTGTACTATTTATACCAGTACACATAACTCTCCTCCCCTAGGATTGAAGTACTAATCCAATTATTTTAAACAATTGAGGCTTTGGAAGAGCTTGAATGTCCCAATTTGTTCAGCGTTTCTTTTTATTAGAACAAGGAGGTCCATCTCTCTGGTCAACTGGCTCGCCATCTTTTTTATTCTTTCAAACTTCAACTTGTTTGTCTGTTTATTTTCTATGTTGTAGAGCTGGTGAATTTGAATGTTGTTGTCTGCACAGTTGTGAGAGAGAGAGAGAGAGAGAGAGAGAGAGAGAGAGAGAGAGAGAGAGAGAGAGAGAGGGAGAGAGAGAGAGAGAGAGAGATGAGCCTGGTGAATATGATTTTTTTTTTAAACCTTGACTCTAGCTTGTTTAGTTCAACATCTGGAAGCCAATCGGGGACCTCCTTGTGCGCACAAATTGTTTTGATGTCTGCTATTGGTTGATTACCTTCTTGAGGTAATCAACCTCTCTACCTCTTCTGATTCATTATTTAGAATTAGTTGAGGTGTGTCATTCTCCTGTACTTCTTTCAGTACTGGCCTATCTAAATTCTCACTAGTTCTCATTGGTTTTATGATGGATGACTCTAGTGTTGGGGGTAGTAACTTCGGGGCTGCAATATTCCATGGAAACAGTTGTTACTCCACCTTTCTTGACAAACAACTTTCTTTTTCTCAACTCTTTGTCCTGCTCTTGGAGGCGAGCAACTGGGTTCTTCGCAACTACGGGCAGATCTTCAGTCAACAGTTGCTGGGTGGTATAATTTTAGTTTTTCCTCATTCACAATGGCGACCATGTCATTTTGTTTAAAGTACCATAATCGAATTGTTCAAGTATTGCATTTGGGTCATAATGCTTTGGTTGTAATTTGGTACTGCTTTCTTTTCTGAAACTCTTGGCTAACATCCACACTTGATTCCCTTTTACAAATTATAGTTCTGGTTCAGGGTCAGCTTTTCTGATGTCTCGTTGTTGACCATAAACAAATATATGACTATCAGCCATTCTATCTGATTGTTCTGCTGCGTAATTGCTCCTTGACTGCTTTGGTTGACTTGGTCTAGCAATGACAGTGTCAGATAGAGCAGTTCTCCCCCAAACATCATAAAATTTCAGTTTCTTTAGTGAGCGAATGTGGTGTTGCACATAATGATCGCATGATCTAGGGTAGTACTGAATCCTAATCAGTTTCATCTCTTGAAAGCAACATCGACCTGAGAGCATCTTCTAGATTGCAACTGCCACGCTCCATCATCCCATTGCTTTGTGGGTGATAGCTAGCAGTGTGAATTTTGCTGACCCCTCCCCCAAGTGCTAGACAGCTCATACATGTATGAGGTTTGACTCAAATTGACTCTCCATATCTTTGTGAATTCTCTCAAGTAGTCTGAAATGAGCAAAAATCCTTTGACCTAGTATCGGCCACTGTCTCGACGGTCTTGTCTGAGATGGCGTTGGCATCTCGCCATCTAGTGATATGATTCAATATAACCAGAATCATTTTATTTCCTCTCCGGGTTCAAAGAGTCCCACAAGGCCAATGGACCCAACTTGTCAGGGTCTGCTAGCAACTAATCTGTGTTAGCCCTGATTTGGGGTGTCTACTGTTCTTAGTTTGTGACAGAGCTCGCTTGCCTTAACTATTCTACAGATGTCATCTGACATCCCTGGCCAGTACCATGCGAGCTGTAAATGTTTTTATGTTTTGCTTATTCTAGCACTGTGTTGAGTGTGTGCTGTTTAAACGACAATAGCCTTCAAGCCCATGGAGCAGATGATCACCCAGTCTGCTGGCTTGTTATGGGTCATCCTGATTTTTAAGATTCCTTCCTCTATTTGGCATAAATACAGTTGTTTTGTTAACTCTTTAAGTTCTTGATCTTTTTGGTTGATTGTCTTTCTGTTGATTCTTGGACCTGACTTTAGGGCCGCGATGATATAAGCTGTACTGTTGCAAGGCTAGGATTTCTTTGCTCTTTGGGTCAGTCATCTTATTTGACTAGTAATAGCTTTTTCTGTGTCGGGATTCACACTTTTGGTATGGAGTGTGATTTTGCATCTTTATTCTTGTACTTAGATTCTAGTAGGCTCTCATCTTTGCCCTCAATACGTTTACATCGTTTGCATTCTGTACAATTTTTGCTGAGCGCATCAGCATTGCCATGTTTATTGTCAGCTCGGTGTTGGGGCTGTCTGACAAACTCTGACAGTATTTCCAATTACCAAGGCACTTGTGAGCTGGCTTTTTTTTCCTGTATAACCCCTGTAGTGAAGCATGGTCGGTGCGCAAGATGAAATGTTGCTCGTACAAATTTGGTTTGAAATGCTTCGCCGCAAGTACTAGTTCGAGGAGTTCTCTCCTTGTAGTGCAGTAGTTTCTCGTACTACAAGAGAGATACTTAGAGTAATAGGCAATCAGTCTCTTTTCTCCATGTTGAACTTGCAAGAGTATGGCTCCAACACTATCTATGCTAGCATCTGTATTCAGTATATATTGCTTAGGGAGATCTAGTCAAGCTAATATTGATGTTTCGAGTAGAAATGCTTTCAGTTTTTGAAAGGAGTCCTCTCCCGTTTTACTCTACTCTAGCTTAGCTTTTTTAGCGGTCAAACACTTTAGCGGCTTGACTACCATGACATAATCAAAACAAAAACAGGGATAACAAATCACATATCAAAGAAATGTGCAAAATTATGTCAGGCAGGTGAGAGTTGTTCACTCTCTAACAGTCTAAATTTTATCTGAGTCTGTCTTGACCTTTTGGTGGCTGGCTACCTGACCCAGGTACTTGAAATTTTTTGCTTGCAGCAACTCATATTTGCCATGTTTGAGTTTCAAGTTGGTTTACTTGAACTTTTCCAACACAAACATCAATCTATCCAGATGCGCATCAAAATTCTTCGCAAAGACTACAATGTCATCAAGGTAGAGTAGTAGTGAATACTACGTATGACCGTGTAGAAATTTATGTATTTTTTGCTCAAACATAGCCGGTGCTGATGTGAGCCCAAATGGCAAGCGTTTTGGTTACCAAACTCTGCTTATTTTACAAAAGCCGCTTTGTTGTTGGCATTTTTGCTTATCTTGAGTTGTCAGTACCAGGATACAAGATTTAATGTTGAGAAGTAGACGCTGCCTGACAGTGCATTTAGGTTGTCATCCATACATGAGAGTGACTATGCATCTTTCCTGGTAACTACATTGAGCTTCCTGTAATAGACAAACAGTCTCCAGGAGTTGTCTTTCTTTTTAATAAGTACTACCAGGGAGCTCAAGACACTGTCGGGTGGCTTTACCAGGCCGCGTCGCACAAATCCATGTACTTGCCATTCTATCTTTTGGTTTTTTTCTGTTCTTAGCCACCGAGGTGCTTATTTCACAGGCGGAGTGCTAATTTTGTGTGGGACTAGCTCAGTCAACTCAAAACATTCTCTCTTGTGCTAAACACAGTTGTGGACTTGGTAATCAGCTGTGTAATTTTATCGAGTTGTTTCACATTTGTGCAGTTTTTACATGCTTGTTCTAGCGGGGGTTGAACGTGTTTGAGGACTTATGGCTCACTGCTAATGGAGTGTTAGACTTGATGAATTGCCATGGTAAGGTGGGTGTTTGGGGGAGAGTTGGTGATGATCTGTTTCTCTTCTAAACTTGTGAACAGTCCGACGCCTGTGCTTGGTTGAATGTCGATGGGAGCCGAGTGTTGGTTGATACACCTTTCTTGAGATCTTTACCAGTATGGAAGCAATACTCAATCTGAGGTCTTCCTCGCTGATTGTTCCATGGGTCCAATTGGTGTAGCTGTTTCAGTGATGAGACATCACTGAAGCTTACATTCAGAGTTGGCTAGGATACTTGTGAGCCCTGTCAGTTCTACCCCTGACCAAACTGGTTCCTGCGCTTGTTTGCACATGTGAGGAGGCATTCTCCTATTCTGAGCATGTTTTTGTTCATTAGTAGCTGGCATAGAAAGTCCTTGAAAAACTTCATATCGAGTATGACATCTTTAGCTATGTTTGCAACTCGAAAAGAAACTTTTGCTGGTACACAGCGTATTCTGCATTGTAGTGAAATTGTTTTGCATAGCAGGAGGTTGCTGCCATTTGCAACTGAGGCTGTGATTCTTTTTGCATCAAGTCTGTCTTTTGTTCTAAAGAGTAGGCGGTTAAATGCATTCTTCGATAAGATGTTGTCACTGGCTCTGGTATCGAGTAGATAGTGGACAGATATTTTAATCTTGATCTTGCCAGGCCAGGCATAGATAGACAACTCCCATGGGCTAAACTCTTAGCTTCTGATTTCAGTATAAGTGTCTCCTCTTCACAGGTGTGTTGATCCTTACGTTTGGGAAGTCTGGTTCGAATGGTCCTCTCTAGTCCAGGCGGAGTAAAACCAATTACTGGTTTGCCATGTGGAGTTTCTCGACGATGCTCTCTGGTCCGTGCTTGCTCTGCCCTTTATTTTCGGCAGCCCTTTTTCCAATAGCCAGTTTCTCTACAGTAGAAGTATGGTACAGCCATGTGAGTAGTCTTCTTGACAGGTCTGGTAGCTTGTGTTACCAAATTAGCTTGGTTGGCAATTAGGGCTTCCAAGATTGTCAAGATCAACTTTAGTTTGTTTGGTGAAGTCATTTGCACTTGTTCAATTTGTGGGTCTGGGTCTACTATTGGGCTACACACCAGTTTAGGTTTCCAACTGCAAACATTCATCTGTTATTTGTACTGCCTTTGTTATTGTGTGGTGAGTCGTGGTGAGTAAGTATTGCTGTAGCCTGGTGTAGTTTAGTCCTTTCTAGAACTTCTTCATCGCTGTCTGAGTGCTGAAAGTTTTATTTATGTAGGGGTATGCAATGTCGACTCATCTACTGATCTTAGCTTCATAGTCATGCAAATTTTGCTTGAGATCCACCTGATTTAGTCTGAACGATCTTTAGCCCGATAAGCTGTCATGACGTACTGTCCCAGTAAGTTGGCGTCAATCTCTGTTGGTGTTTGCTCTCTTCCAGATTTTATTGCCAGCTCATCTTGGCAGGTTCTGAGGTAAAGAGTAGCTTCTTTGTCATTCCAATAGTTAACTTTTTGCCATGTCATTGCATTGTGATATGAATTCATTTGGAGCTACTCATCAGTGGCTCCAAATGAATTGGGGAGGCTTGAATTTGCTTTTTCATTATGTCAGTTGGGAGAATAGCTTCTCTATTAGGCTGAGGTCAGTTTCATATCCCGTCATTGAGGTGTGAAGCTTAGGTGACTTGGCTTGCCACTCCCTCTCTTTAATTTTTTCACTCAATTGTTTTAGTTCATTGGTTGTATGCATTATTGTCCTTCTTCTTGGCATATTGTGTCCCCGGGCTTTTACCTTCTTGTTTACAATCCCACTGTTGCCACAAATAAAGTGGATTTTGGTTAGTAGGATAAGGGAGGTTGCCCGGTCCCTGACTCTTTGTTCCCAAAGATTGCAACTTTAAACTTTCTGCTGGCTTTAAAGGAAAAATACCACATTTTCTGAGTCCTGACAGGTAGAAAGGGTCAGGGAGACAGAACTGTCCTGCTGGTGCAAGGTGGCAACTTAGCCCCTTAGAGAGAACAAGCCAAACTGATTAAATCTATAGGATTGTCAACTTAGTCACTTGTTGAGGCTGATGTTTGCTGGAGCATTCTGAATGCTGGTGCGTGTTAGTTAGTTGATGCTAACTAGCTAGTTGATGTTTGTAGAAAGATTCAAAGAAGGTTGTAGTTTGTTTTGTACTGTGCACAAGAATAAACATAACTATACATACAGAAGTATTTATACCCTAGAGGCCGCGCCTTAGCTAGTTCAAGAGGGTAAAAGTGGATTTGTCAGCTATCTTAAGCGGCTAGATATAAGAGTTACAATGACAGGCTTCGCACTCAAAGCCAATGATATTATTCATGTCTAATGGTTACACACACAAAAGATAGGTGAAGATATATATTGTATTGTTTATACCAATGATATACAGCCTCCCTGCAGGGAGGTGTGGGAGGGCTGTATATCATTGTTTATACCAGTCAACATAATGTGCTTTGATTTTGGACCTGTTGATTGGTTTGTCTTACAACAAGATTGCATTAAAATTAAGTTGCATTTGATCAAATGGAAAAGTTAAAGATTTAAAATCTTATCTTGCGTTCTGATGATTCGATTAATGGTCAAGTTGCAGAAATCTTATTCAAATGTTTCTAATATTGTAATATGCTGAATGAATTAAATTGAGCTGAGAATCTAAACTAAAATATCACAGTGCTAAATTAATGGTAGTATCGGAATGAACTTGAGTTTTTTTAATAATTTTAGAATGGTGATAGTAACAATAAAACCTTGTTCGGTCTAAATTTGTTCTGGAGCGTCTAACGAGCATCAATTATTTACTACAGGATTGTCTACCCCTGCAAAACAATTATTAGTTTATGGTTACATTTATGGGCACGTTTTAAAATAACCTTGACATGTTAAACAGTTTTAAAATAAAGACGACCGGCGTTGTAGCCGTCTCATACTACATTAAGAATTTGGATTAAGAACTAGCAACACAGACATTGGCAAAGACGCAAGTAGGCACGATATCAGCTGATTCTCCCTTTTTAACAAATTTTGGATAGGAACGTGAGAGCATTTGCTATGATTGTATATTTAAAACAATTTTAACATTATCAAAATTTTTATTACGTTTTTTAGTAAAAGCAGTTGACGTTAGAGTCAATAAGTTTTATTTGCGTTTGATTCGCGTGTTGTGCTGACTCGGCTTGGTCGATGTGAAGCTTGGTTGAAGCGCATGAAGTTGACTTTTTATTGGTCTTTCAAATAGCTAATAATAAATTTTAGCATTCTGTTGTCATTTTGGAAACTGTTTGATATTTAAGTGACTTCGTCGTAACACCTGGATAACACTACCGCTTTCGAGTTTGCTTACACGTAGCACTAACTAGCCAGCTTTCTGGGGAAAAGAACGTTTGCATTTGAGGTTTTTTGGTTAATAACCTTTCAAAAAAAGTTTATATGTTTATATATGTATTAAATGTATAACTATTTTACATTATATACTAGAAATTCCACTGTCATACAGCCCACGACCAAAGAGATATTGGAAAAAAAGAAAGGGTACTGATGGTTGAGAAATGCAATATTAGCAGTCAAATGGCACTCCAGTGCAATAGGATAACTGCAATGGTAGCTGTAATGTACTGGGTGTGGGTGTTATTATATACAACAAATAGCAATAATGAAAGGAAAAGATTATATGTTCATAATGTATCTCTCCCCCTGCAATAGGAGAAATGCAATATTGGCCAATATTAGAAGTAAAATGCACTGATATTATTAGAATAACCAATATTATTAATATAGTAATAATATAAACCAATGCACAATTTTGTTTACATTTAAAAACGTCATAGCTAGCAATATCAAGAAGTTGTGATATTTATATAGATTTTTAGAAAATCGGTACTACCTACGTAGTCATTGTTCTGTAGTCATCCAAACTTATAATTAAATATTGTAATAATCTCATAAGAATCGTTAGAAAAAAATATCATCGTCATTTCCTTTACTTACACTGCGTTGGACATCAGTTAGCATACCAAAGTACTCAAAAGTTTCCAAAATGTCAGTTACTTTGAAATCGGCAAAAAGGAAATGATTTCTGTACTTCTACGTTAATTACAGAAACCTTCGGCAATTTGACAATGCTATAGACTGGTAAAATGTGCACGTTATTTTTTCGTGAAATGCGCACGATTTAATGGTTCTATTCTCTGTTGCTCGGCGTTTCGTTTGCCGGTCTTAATTTTTATTAAACCAAGCTTTTCAAGCGTTTTGTGACAATTTTCGGCCAAATTAATCTGTCTATTTGTGTATAATCCGATCAGATGGGTAAGTTTTAAGAGACTGTCGACAATTTACAAAGACTTGGTAATATATTTAAATCGGCTTATATGTGTTTTGTATCGTTATTATACTTTAACGACTCTACAAAACGATGATTAAATTTGTTGATGAGATTTCGAGACAAGGATTTGCGACGTTTTTGATGAATAATTTTCATAAGTTGTTTGCACATGCATTTATCATAAAAACTCTCAAACTTCGCTCCCGCTCGTTTGGTCGTGGGATAATATAAAACTGTCTTGATTTCATTTTATATATAATATATATATTAGTAGATAATTAGATAAAGTATTTATTTTGGTTATCTACTGGTAGTTTCGTGCTTGCGCAATCATCAGGCTCTCAATCTCAACTGAAACGTTTCAGTTGAGGTCTACAGCCTGATGACTGCGCAAGCATGAAACTGCCAGTAGCTAACCAAGTTAAGTGCTCTAATTCTCAACTAATTTATTACTTATAGCGCCAATTTATGTTGAGTGCTGTAGTTTTAGTTCTACTTGTGGTAAACTTCAATATGTATACACATGTATATATAACCGTAAAACCTCTAATTGAAAGCCACCTCTACTTGCACGCCACCTCGATTTGACTGCCACTTTGACTATTTTTTATCTTTATAAACCACTAGCTGTGCTACCCGGCATTGCCCGGGTAATAGAAAAGCCTTTTTGGACAGAAAATTGATTTGTATTTAACATATAACAACATTTGTCATTCTAACTTTCAAACTACATATCATGAGAAAAGTGTTTTGTCTTATAAACAATGAGAAGTAGTGAAAGCTGTTCGCTATTAGCCTGGCATATTGCCAATGGAAAATTCTAGTAAGCTAATTAATAATGCCGGTAGTCATGACGTTGTGTCACAGCTTTGTTGTTCAGCTACGCTATTCTAATAATAGCCATAGCTGGAAGGACAGACATACTTTCACATTTATATACATATACATAGATATATTATATCTATATATATTAGATAGATATTTATATGTATATACATAGATAATATCAAATGATCAGTAGCAAAATATCCACAAAATCGTATTAATAATGAATTTTTTACATTTATAACAATCAATTCTCTCGTTGTCCAACTTCAAAACTTTTTCGCTTTTTCTGTTAAAACTTTGAAAGCAACACCATTGAAATAATTAATAACTGTCTCATGCTACTTCTACTTTCTACTTCGAAGTAACTTACATATGTATAAAAAATGGTTTAAATTTACGATGGTAGATAAAGTTTGATAACAACACCATAGAAATAATTACTGTGTCAGACTAATAGTAGTTCTTTATTTAACGCGGTTTTAATACTTCGATGTACATATATAAGAAACTGTTTGCAAATTTTGGGCCAAAGGTTACGTTTAGCGAGCAAAACTTTTACATTTTGCATTTATGCTAAATTCAGCCGTAAAAGTTTTGCTCTGCCTAAAAATTGTTCGGACGCTAATATTGATTAGCTCAACAGTGCGAAAGAAGAGTTGAGGCCAGAGGATATTGCAGAAGGTATTGGACAACTAGAACATGTTCGTTCCATCGAAAGAAACAATCCGAATGCAGCTATTCACGCTAACGATGAAAATATTTTTGTTTTAAAAACGTTAATTTTTGTATATGCATTTAATATAAGTATAACTCGTTTATGTCACTTGTTCATGAGTATTTATTTTAGCATTTGGTAGATTATCATTATATGACTTATAAATTTGCAAATTTATAGTATACTAGCTGTCCTACCTGGAGTTACCCAGGTATTAAAAAGCTTATAAACAATGAGAGGTAATGAAAGTTGCCTGCCACTTGTTATTAGCTTGGCACATTGCCAATGGATAATTCGAGTAAGCTTAATATTAAGAGCTACCTACGTTACGCCATGACTTTGCATCGTGACCGAAAGTAGTCGCCCAGTTGTTCCCATATAACGACATATATCGCCTAACAAGTCTATTAAGCTCTGTGGCTTAGTTTTCATTCACCAGTCCAGGCACTGGACTGGTGAATGGGAGATTCCGAGATTAAATCTTCTGCTTTACAGATTCTTTATTCCAAGATTTCAATAGCTATAGCTGGACATATACAACGACGACAAACTTTGAGAAATATATATAGATTAATTGATAGCATCATTGCATTAATCTGATCATACAATCGATCCGGCGCTCTTAACTCTTCTATTGCATATGAAAACTAGTTTTGGTTGCAAACTGTAGCAAACATATCAATGCAATGAGCTTTTATGCCACATTGGTAAGTATATATATTAAATAGAAATGTCTTCAAATTTAGAATGAATTGAAAATTGAAAGTGCCAACAAATTGCAAAGAGGGACACAGGCTAAAATACCATTGCAGGTCAATTGCAAGCAATAGATATCAACTAGTGGAGATATTTCTCTGTTTCTCAATGCATATTTATTAAGATATCTTTGACAAGTTAGAGGTAAGCTAGCAGATTTATTGCATCCAAAAGGTTTAATATTGCTCCTCCGGAAAAAGAGAGCAAAGTATAGGTGATATTCGCTTCGCCCGTAAAAGAGCTCAATTTATTTTTCGTAAATCATTTGAAAATACACCGCCAGCCTCTATTTGAACGCCGCCTCCAATTGACCGCCACTGCAAAAATAGAGCGCCATGGCATTCATTTAGAGGTTTTACAGTATATATCATAAGCAACGCAACCAGCATTGACTGCTAGCTGTTCTTGCACTTTAAAATTAACTCATCAAACATTCAGATGCGGAAGAACCGAATGGTTTCTGTCAGTTGCTCTATCTATTAGTGTTATCATAATGCCGATGATAGAGTGGTTGAGATTATTGTACCTTGTATAACTTATAAAAAATGCTCTCTGAGCATTTTTTTGGAATCTCAATCTTTGGCTGACAAACTCTTAGTGGCATCAACTGTACCAGTAATTTTCCACAGCCGTCATCTGCATTACCGCTACCTCCGATTGTAGTGCTTTATAATTGCAGAGCTTACATGACCTTTCTATGTAACTGTATGTAACCCTCTCTAAAACTGACCTTTCTATGTAACTGTATGTAACCCTCTCTAAAACTGACCTTTCTATGTAACTGTATGTAACCCTCTCTAAAACTGACCTTTCTATGTAACTGTATGTAACCCTCTCTAAAACTGACCTTTCTATGTAACTGTATGTAACCCTCTCTAAAACTGACCTTTCTATGTAACTGTATGTAACCCTCTCTAAAACTGACCTTTCTATGTAACTGTATGTAACCCTCTCTAAAACTGACCTTTCTATGTAACTGTATGTAACCCTCTCTAAAACTGACCTTCTATGTAAAAGTTTTATGTTGATTAGGGTGGGTAAGGTAGCTAATTGATTCACACTTTACAAATGTTGTAAGGTAATGCTAGTTTTTCGTGCAGTACCTACAGACATGGTCTTTCCATTGGTGCTGGATGTTTAGATACATATTGTGCAAGGCAATATTTGTTTGATAGATTGGCAAAACTATGTTTATCCTGATGTATTGTAAATAAGGTTTTGGTTGTATAAAAACCTATTTACTCTTTGTTTCAGGAAAAGCAGTCAATATTCTAGCTTACAGGCTTATTGTTGTCTGCTGCAGATCGCAGAGGGCTTCAGCGTACAGTATATCCAGTTCACTCCACGTTTTGAGGGGGTGAAATGAGTAATGCAGATGCTAGTCATTTCTCACAATTGGAAAAATTGCGAGGATTCGATTTCTGGGACAGAAGCCTCCGAGCTGCCAGGTGACTGTCATCAATATAATCAAATAGTCAAAGCCTCAGCTGCCGTGTGTTTTCATGTTGTTCATCACACCATGTCGAGCATTTCAGAAGGCGTGGTGACTGTTTGCAGACATGTAGTGGCTCCTATGGTAGACCAGAGTGAGCTAGCTTGGCGGATGCTCTCTCGTCGTCATAACGCTCATCTCTGCTACACTCCCATGCTGCATTCTTCTGTATTCATTCGTGACCTATCATACAGAAAGGAGAGCCTGGCTACATGCGAAGGAGATCGTCCTCTCATCGTTCAGGTCAGAGGTTTTTTTTTCTAAATTACACAAATGTGCATCTTCATTGAGTATGTTTGACTAGGCCTCACCAATCTGCTGGATAGTAGCAAAACTGCTCCAACCTGTTGCCATTGCTGCAATAGGGCAGTGATGTGGCGATAGTTATTTATGCTACACCCATGTACTGTATCTGCAAACTAATTGGCGGAGCGTCAAGTTGCAATACTACTTGCTACTAACAACATAACTTGTCACTATTTGAGAAAGTTTCAGTTTTTGAGGAACAGTATATTGGAAGTCGTCCTTACTACGTTGTGTAAACAACTTTAAATTATTGGCTCAGATATGTCCAATCCAAAGCAAAAAATAGTAAGTTTCCTGTTGTTTGGATATATGTTTATTTCCCATGAGTTTAATTATTTTTACTCATTAGCTGAGCATGTTGTTATTCTGCACACCCATGTATAACCACTTGTTCTGTTTCCAATAAAAGTTTAACAAGATGACAGCTACTTGTCATCCAATATATTTGTATCGTAATCCCTGTAAAAGTCTTTCAAATGAACAAGTAAGACCTTCCATGTTTCAAGTGAGGCAAAAGTAAAAATTTTCTATTGCCTTTAGATGTTCAAAACAATTTTTCCATTTATTCATCAGCTTTAGTTGTTCTTATATTCACAAAGTTTGGTTAAAGCCGACTTTAGCAGATAAAGTCATTGCTAATGGCTGAGTTTCTGTATATTTATTCATAGCTTTGTATACAGATTCATGTAGATTTGTGTGATGATTTTGTGATAGATCTGTGTAGATTTGTGTAATTTTGCGTAGATTTGTGTGATTCATTTAGATTTTAGCGTATTGAACATTGATTATTACCAAGCATATATTTGACTTCAGTTCTGCGGGAACAATGCGAGTACATTGGTAGAGGCAGGCCTGAAATGTCAGCACATGTGTGATGCTATTGACATCAACCTAGGCTGTCCCCAGTCTATCGCCAAACGGGGTCATTACGGTGCTTTTCTCCAAGATGAATGGCAACTCCTTAAAGAAATTGGTACGTCAGCATTATTACTCATGTGATTGGCATTTTAGGTTCAACCAGCTTCAGGTCATACTCGGAGTATATACTGCGCATGATTTTCTTTGCATGACTCTTATATATCATTCTATGAACTTATTCAGTCTCAGAGTGCCATGCCAAGTGGAGTATACCAGTCACAGCTAAGATCCGAATATTCCCCAGTATTACCAAGACTGTCGAGTATGCGCTGATGTTAGAAGAAGCAGGTGCACAATTATTGACTGTACATGGCCGTACAAGGGAACAAAAGGGGCCTCTCACAGGCCTAGCTTCTTGGGCTCACATTCAGGCTGTCAGGTACAGTTGTAGCACCCTATCATGAATGCCTAATAATATCTCGGAAGGCTCCAATTGTCCGAGCACCAAAAAAGTAAGTTGGCAAGTAGTCATTTAAGGATGAATGGTGTTGCTTTGACATGCGTTTTCAGCGTTTATTCTGTTGGCCATTCAAACTCGCGTGTTGGGCTAACAGTGTTCAACTATCACCAACTGTATAACCGGTAATTCGCTGATGCGAGAGGTTAATAAAAAAACTAGAGTTATAAGTAATTGTCGCTTCATCAGGATAGCTGAGATCCACTACTAGCTGAGTCGCTTGTTATCCTAACTGAGCTAGCCTTTTTTTGCAGACTCTACCCAATATCCTTATATTATGACGAGTCTCCCTTCTGTTGATGGTTTTCTCATATCTGTAATTGTACAAATGGCCCTTCGAAGTTGAGCATAGTGTCACCAGTTGTAACTTGATATGAACTGTTTATGAACCTAGTACTGGAATAGTCTAGGACTGACCATTTGATTGTAAAATTGTTCATGAGTCCAATAAATGATAAGTCTCTAAATCTAGTACTCGAGGATATTCGCTACCTTTTACGTGTGGTTGCTAAGGCATTAGAGAGATAATCTTAAATGAAGTCAGTTAACAAACTATACTGTTATGTTACTAGTATACCCATATGTGAGAATGAATGTTATTTACCTTCTAAGTTCATGTGTTAAGTATTTGCAGTTAGAGAAGAGATTCATGAAAATTAATGTAAATATAGAATTCTACGATGTTCTAGATTTGCCTCAATGCATTACGTATGTGAATTTATCCAAAATATGCGGTGTTGTAGGGTTAGACTGTATCCTGTTTGGTCAAATCTGAGATAAATTAATTTGGTTCAGTGTTATCATTCAGATATAAGATATTGATTATGATAATTTTTATAATATATACTTATGTTTTTCTGTTAACCTTTAGTCCCTTTGTTGATATTTCATTATTATTGTACATTTTGTATTTGTAAATTGAGTTCCAGATGATAAATCCAATGATCCTAATTGAACATACTCATATGTGGCAGAACAGTTAGCCTGTGCTTCTGATGTTTGCAGTTTGAATGTTTCTAAATTTAAAAGCTAATGTACAATGTGCCATACCTGGTTGTAAGAGCCGGTTCACACTTTATCCGTTGTTTCTCTGTTTATTTCTCCACGTTTGATTTTGCAGGCAAGCTGTTAAAATACCTGTATTTGCGAATGGTAACATACAGTACCTAGATGATGTGAGGGAATGCATGAAGGCCACAGGAGTGGAAGGGGTCATGATTGCAGGTGATTGTCTCACGTTTTGCCACTGTCAGTCACATACATGTCCATCTTCAGAGCTAACCTGCTTATGCTTTCCAGTGTCAGAAGTATTGTCAGTTAGCATTTAAGGCCTGGCTCTCACCTTGAAAAACATTACGTGCATTATTTTTATCTTACATTAGAAGCTTCTGCAGCATAAGTAACAGGTATGCCCTGTAGGATACACTCTATATGATATGCTCTGTAGGGGTGTATGTTGCTTAATATAAAACTCATGCTGCAGGATAGTCTTACATTTCTTTGTGTCGTGGTGATAATCAAAGCGTGTACCTGTATCGCGTACCTGTATCATGTACCTGTATCGTGTACTTGTATCGTGTACCCTTATCGAGTACCCGTATCGTGTACCCGTATCGTGTACCCGTATCATGTACCTGTATTATGTATCCGTATCATGTACCCGTATCGTGTACCCGTATCGTGTACCCGTATCGTGTACCCGTATCCTGTACCCGTATCCTGTACCCGTATGCTGTACCCGTATCGTGTACCCGTATCGTGTACCCGTATCGTGTACCCGTATCGTGTACCCGTATCGTGTACCCGTAGCGTGTACCCGTAGCGTGTACCCGTATTGTGTACCCGTATCCTGTACCCGTATCCTGTACCCGTATCCTGTAACCGTTTCGTGTACCCGTATCCTGTACCCGTATCATGTACCCGTATCCTGTACTCGTATCGTGTACCCGTATCGTGTACCTGTTTGCAGAAGGAAGTCTGCACAATCCAGCTCTCTTCGATGGAGTAAACCCTTTTGTATGGGACATAATTGAGGAGTATTTGGAGTTGGCTACACAATATCCCTGTAATCTAACCTTTGTTAGAGGTCATGTCTTCAAGATGTGCATACACGCGTGAGTAGCTGCTGCAGCTCTGAATTGAATTCAACTGCTCCGTCTCATTTGAGCCTGTAGATAGCATTAGTCTGGAACACTTTCTACTCATCATTTGGTTTGAGTAGTAACTCTTCATTTTAGGAGAGGCCTATGAGGAATGGTAGAAAGGCATGCAAAGGAATAAACCGATTGCTTTCATTCATGTGATGAATTCTCAGAGTAGAGTGCATTCTACCTGTATTGCACATTTCATCAAACATTCTCCTAATTTTTACAACCATAGCATGTGCTTTAGCAACCATTGTGTCTTTCTTGACGCATAGAAATATGTCTTCGCGTCTGAATGTCATGTGACTTGGGTTCACAGGTTTGATCAGTACAACAGTTGGAGGATGAAGCTCGGAGAATGCAAGTCTTTGGAAGCTGTGAAATCAGTAGTAAATGATTTTATGGGGGTGCTCAAGGCTGATGAGCAGAGATACAGGGATAACCCTGAGTTGTTTGACTTTGGCAGCCTCAAATATCCATACTGGATGTGCCAGCCCTACGTGCGGCCTGAGTGAGTGTTCTATGGCTCTGTGTACTGCTCATGGTAAATTTGGAATGTCCGATCCTTATTTCAAAAATGTGTAACAATATTTCACAACATCCCTTGGCACTGGATGATCTGAGCGAGCAATCTCTCACAAAAAGCTAAAAAATATTTTTAATTGTCACTGTTAACTATTTAGCAATATTCAATTTCACGCATTTGTTGGTTTGTTCATCGTAAGGGCTGGCGAACGTTAACTTGTTCAAACATTGTATCCGGCATGTTGGTAGCGCCATCATTTGAGAACGTGAGACTTGCAAAATTTTGAATAATTTCTCTATTTGAACTCACGTGTCACGGCGAATACTTATGATGATTCAAGCAGCTCAGCAGTTATGACTGTCTAATATGAAAGAGAAGTAGAAAATTGCAAATTTTTGATGATATCCAGTTGTTAAATGAAAATTAAAATATAACACAGTTCGTTTTAAATGCTTTTTGTTTTATACACTTGAACCTCCACTTATGATCATCTCAGTTTACGAATTTCTTGATATACATGTATGACATCAAATTTGAGCAACAAATAACTCCAGAATTTGTTGAAACATTACAATTTTGTAACTTTAAGTATAATGATAGAAGAAAATAACAATAAAGTTTAAAAATAGTATGGATTATATAAAATTCAAGCTTATACATTTTGCTTTCTACACAGCTTTATAAAAAATATGTTTGTATGCTATATATATTTACTAGAAATATCGTTGACTTTCAGGCTGTTGACCGAATCGAGCGAAATACAAAACATTCATCTAGGAATATTTGCTTCGACGTTTATATTTTGGCAGCCAAAGCAAATATTAATAACTTCCCATGCGGAGGTTTGACTGTATTGATGTACGGCAATAAGTGTTGTTGGAAGTCAATCCTGTCCTGATACATGTCTACATCCAAACCAAGAATATGTTCGGGAACATGTATTTTGACGAAAACTTGATATCACAACTTTAAGACGTTTTATACGATTGAAATGGTTTGTTTTCTTTGCAGTCATCATTTCGTGATGACAGTTCTTGTCCGGACCAATTTTATGGTCCAGTTAGTGATAAGGGAAATGGGTTCTTGTCAGGAGATGTAAAACTATACAATGGTCCATACTATACATTGTATATTACTATACGTTGTCCTCTTTGCTGGTTTTACATGTGCGTGTAGTCTAGAGGTGGAACGAGACAGGTTTTTTAAGTTCGAGACGAGACTCGAGACACTGTCTTGTAAAAATTCGAGACACGAGACAGTAAAATAACGAGCATTTGGTGATGATTTCACTACACAAGTACTAGCTACTTGGTATATATAAAATTAATAAAACTATTTTTAAATTGAATTTTCACCTGGTGTAAACGATTTAAATACAACATTTTAATAGTGATATGCATGTAGTTTTTGTAAACAAAAGTGACACAAACAGCTCTAAAACACCAAAGTTATATATTCTAAGAATTTTGAGCTTGATTGATCATAATTATTATAAACATATTGCTTTGTACATGTATATTTTTACCATCTATTGAATAGTTCTTACTTTTTGATGTAATGAAACTGATAGCCATCGCTCTACAAAGAAATACCGCAACTAAAAGAACACACGATAACACTTTCATTCTTATCGTTTCATTAATGTCAAGTGTTGTTTGTGTATTAACTGAAGTATGTGAATTATATTTAAATTGTACTCATGAAATTATATTAGTTACTGTATACATGCACATGTATATTCTTATATTGAGCTAACAAAACGTTATTGTTAACCGAACACGGACTATGGTCGACACGGCCTTTCGTTCGTTTCTCCGTGTCCGGGCAAGTTTTACCCGCGATTGGTAACCCGCGATTGGTAGTATATACGTAAAAGAGGCCCGAATTTTATGAAAGACAGTTGGTGTTTAGACACGATACGATAAAATACAGACATTTTACCCGCAAGTCTTATTTATTAAATTGGATTATCCGAAGAGTAATTAGATACGACCCGGTATCTGTTTTAAGGACACAGAACCGAACTGAAATATAACAGGGCCGTTGTCCGGACTACATGATTAGACTCAGTGGCCAACATAATCAATAGCAACAGGTAGTAACGGACCGGGTATAACTTTAAAGGCAGTTGCCCGCAATCCATTACAATATATGGAGTTGTTGTTACCGCAAGAAGCCATGTTTTAACAGCCGTGCGCAGGCGCTTTAGTTCTATTTCCTGTCTCGAGTTTGGCAATAGTTAAGTCGAGACAAGACCGATACGAGACGAGACAGGTCGATACTCGAGACGTCTCGTGTCTCGTTCCACCTCTAGTGTAGTCCATATAAGATATTCTTATGTTGTTTGCCATTTTGATATTGGTTTCAGCATCAGATGATGTTTGAATCCCGTGTCAATGTTGGCGAAGCCTAGTCATTTCGTAAGCAATGATTTTTGTGATGTCTTATTATGGATGCTCGATAATTACCTGTTGGCTTTGATCTGTACCATATTCTTGTGTTACTAGTTACTACTACACTTGCCAGTCTCGTGCGCTGTAAAAAATC
This sequence comes from Watersipora subatra, assembly GCF_963576615.1. Lineage (NCBI taxonomy): Eukaryota > Metazoa > Bryozoa > Gymnolaemata > Cheilostomatida > Watersiporidae > Watersipora > Watersipora subatra. The sequence continues at coordinate 11,577,889 of NC_088708.1, read as the reverse complement.
GTCATGAGTAATCAGTGTATGGAGAATTATCCTGTGAAGCGGTAAGGGGATTGTAATGTGGTGTGTAATCTAGTGGTGTAATGGTAGCAGACGTGCTTATTAACCTGATGCCCTGGGTTTGATTCCTAGCGGAGCAACTTTTTTCCTAGCGTTCTTAGCATGGCTACGGACGAACACTGCTATTATTGTAGTAAAGATTGTTCATTGATTCCAAATTTCATTAGGCTAAAGATTCAAATTTATTTATGAAATAGTCTAACTGAATGCTTGCAATGATCGATGATCTAGGAAATTAGAAGCCCTGAGGTTTCTTGAAAGTATTGCTGCCTGCTGTTTATCAAAATCCTCGAATAGTTGTATCTTTATGTGGGAGTCTGTTGCAACTTTGATAAATTCACTTTCTGCACTTGAGTTTCTCAGTACACTTGGTATCTTTTTTAATGGTCTTACCTTTTGCAATGTCTCGTTTAACTAAGTTGTTACAAATTGATATTAAAAATGTTAACACTTGTGTTATACTTAGATTTGTTAATATATTAGCATTAATCAGTTAAAGCTTCCAACATTTCTATAACAGATTTGTTAAGATGCTAACATTTGTTGCTTGTTGATTAGCCCGAATGCAAAAACTGAGGAACCTAGTGACGCAAAACGACAAAAAATTCTCTCCGATGCACAGCTGAAGAATGGCTTACCCGAGGCTCTTCAGCGACTCTCCAAAAAGAAGTTGAAAAAGGCCCTCCAGAAGCCACATAAGTCTATGAGCAATATAGAAACACCAGGCCGGGGCAAGTTTGAGATGTGTGTGGAATGTAAATCTAATGCAAGGGTGAGCTAACTTTTGACTGTTACGTATGTTATTGTTACGATGTATCTGACTCGTTTCTCACCTTGAACATTTTATAACTCTCTTTGGAGTTATAAAATGGACAATACGCTTTTGATTTTAAAAGACGTTTTTAACATTCTAAAGTTGAAACCCGCCATAACAATGGCTGCTATTATGTCATACGAAGTTCCTGGAGAATATTCTCATCATTCAGAAGGTTTTTAAGGTCTTCAGATTGTAAATCACACTATGAATGAATCTGAAAACAATGAATCGGATTTAGACCTTGATGACATTGAATCAGAATGTAGTTCTGATGATTGTGACGATCGATCTTCTCAGGTACATCGTCACTAAAATCACGACAACCACTACAGCAATAATGAAAAAAAACTAATTGTTATTAATGTAGATGTGTCATTATTAGTACCATTTTGTGTACAATTTTCTACTGATGCATTTAATTATGGGTTTGTAAAGATCAAAAAATGTCAAAATGGCAGGCGACTAGAGGTGGCGTCCAATTAAAGGGTGTCATTGTATTTTTTAACTCTTCTTTTATAAAGAAGTTCAAGTAAAGGTGGTGTGCAAATAGAGGTTTTGCGGTACTTTCTGTTGTTTTTATTACGAGGTCTTACAATTGTTATAACAGTAGAATCTTTTAGAATTACATATTTTTGTGCAAGCATGCAGTACATTACATACGTAATATATATGTATTATTATTCATTATAATATATATTATAATCTATGCATATTATAATCCCACGACCAAACACGAGCGGAGCGATTGTTCGGGAGATTTGTGATAAATGCATATGTGCACACGACTCATGAAAATTATTCATCAACGGCCATCACAAACCCTTGTACCGAAATCTCATCAACAAATTTAACCATTTGATACACAACACATATAAACCTATTTAAATATGTTACCAAGTCTTTGAAAAGTGTAGACAATATCCTAAACCTTACCCATCTTATCGCATTATACATAAATAGACAGATTAATTCTGCCAAAAATCGCCGCAAAACACTTGAAAAGCTTGTTTTAATCATAATCAAGACCGGCCTACGATACGAAAAAAGCCGTGCGACAGATAGTAGAACTATTTAGCAGTGCGCATTTCACAAGAAAAACATGCTCATTTCACCAGTCTATGGCAATGTTTAATTGCTAAGGCTTCTAATATTTTTCCGTTTTTACTATCTTGCGAAAATAATTAATTATAAGAATAATTATTCAATTTTATAAAATTATTGTTAAATTTAATGATAAGAATAGAATAATTATTCGAATTTATCCGAAGGTTTCTGTAATAAACGTAGACCGTTTGAGGCTTAGACCGATTTACAGGTACGAAATTGTGGTACACAGTTTATCAGCCGATGTTTTTTTTTGTCCAGTCACTAAAGGTTTCATTAAATTATTTAAAACGTTAGCCGAAATTCTTTACATCTTATGTACAAGCTAGGGTCGAACGACAATGCCCCTTTATGACAAGAACATTTTTTTATTTTGCTCCAGTTTGCAGAAAACGTCCAGACGCATGAACGCTCATACTTGCTTTCTGTTAAAGATCGCTATCAAAACCATTCTACATTCAACACAACCAACTTTCAAACTGTGTATAGTACACAGCAGCTTGCCATTCTACTTCTAATATTGCATTTCAGAGTTATAATAAACATATTTCCTTATTGTTGTTGTTAAATTACATACATTATAGTAGGTTAGGCCTACAGCTTTAATTATCTTATCTAACTTATCTATATTTGTTGAAATTGTTAGTTGCACCTTTTTGGAGTCGTGCTCCCTCAAATTTATTTTATGTCATCTCGAACAACTCTCATTTACACTATACTCTGCCAATTCCTACTGACTACTTTTTCAACAACCAGCACTACCATTTCTTTTTTCCATTATCACTTATTCCATTATCAGGTCGTGGGCTGTATGACAGGGGAATTTCTAGTATATATTATGATATTACTAAATATAATACTTATATAATATATAGTGTATGTAATAATCTTACCAAATAAAATATATATTATATTTAGTATATACATGTGTATACCAAATATAAATATGGCACAAATACGATCATGCTGACATGCTCGTCATAATTGATTATAAATAATTTAAGGTAATAGAATTAAATACAGTATTCTCTGGCTTCACATGTTACTTTATTCTCTGAATAGTTGGTCCAAATTTTTTTGACGCTATCACAAAGTTGAAATGAGCTTAAAAGATGCCTGCATTGGATAGTAAATAAATCATCTGCCAGGAGATGCAGACTCCTAACTTACTGTGTTCAGAAATGACCTTAACCCTGAAACTAATGAAATATAAAGAAACAATGTATTTCTAAGAATTTAAGTCACTTGCATCTTGATGCACAAAGGTCTTGTCGAGTATGTATAGCATTTTCAAGATGTCAAGATATCTGAATTACACCAATAAAAAAAAATTGCAGTTTTTTAGTATGCAACAACATAATACATGTATGCAGCTAGTCATAATTACTTTTTACCATATTGTTCCCTAAGTGTAACTTTCAAGCATCCTCTTAAGGTTGAAGGGCTCTACTCGTGTCCATCCTTCTCATTCCACTCATTTCAATCTTATGCCATGCCTCTTCTTTTGCAGGGCCTCAAGTGTGAGAGGGAGTGTTGCAAAGTTTGCTGCAAACGACTTGCTGTGGAGTTGTCCTCAAACTGCTCAGGTAAATTTTAGCTTTTACTGTTCTATCTTGTAGCATAACCGTTTTCTTTTTGGCACTAGCCATGGATTTCCGAGCCAAAGGTTGTGTGACTTTCATTACAGAAGGCTGGAATTGGATTATATCGATTTTTACACTACTGTGTAAATTAGAATGATAATTGGACTGTGCTTGAAAACTTGATTAAAAACTTGTGATAATCATGCAAAGCAGTTCATCCCCATCTAGAGTAGTTTCATGAAGAGCGTTATTGCTTTTGCTAATGGCAATTGAGGGCTATAGAATAGTTGATCAGAGTCATTAGATGTAAAAGCTGTATTCTGTTCCAACTAGTACAGAATCTCATTGAATCTCGCTTTACATATTCCTAAATGTGTATGTTTACATCCATCAAAAATTAACACTTGATATATGTACAACTTTTTACAAAAGGTACATACACCAAGTTTTAGTATAGCTCTGCTTCGTGTACAGAGCACCTTTTAGCAAGAAAGACAATACTTCTTTGTCTATCAAAAACCATATATACGTACAGTCAAACATGTATAACTCGCCCACGGATAGCTCGAACACATGGTTAATTCAAACGGTTTCTTTGGTCCGTTCCCACGTAATGATAAATTGCTATAGATAACTCGAACTCAACACTGTTAACTCGAACTGTTTTTTTCCCAACGGCTACCGAAACGGTTGTTATCGCTTTAGAAAATCACTTTATTCCAAGCCGTAGAGGTAAACCTCAACTTTTCGTAATTCATAAGCGTCGTTATTACCACCATCGGCAAAATATTTTTGTCAACGACTTTTCTAAAGGTTTGGTGAAATTTGATTTATACCAAACATCCGCTTAGCGATTGCCCTTCGGAAGCAAAGTAAAGTGAGGTAATATTTGCATAAACTTCAAGAAAAATCGGCAAAATTGATCGTGGGTAAAACGCTCAAAAGAAAAAGATGTCTTTTCTTTTGAGCATTTCAACAACGATCAAGTTTTGCCAATATCAATCTAAAAAACGTCCTGGCAATAAACATCACCTCAAACAACAAACCAGTCTCAAGTGATAGAAAAATCTCTATACTTTTTGATAAAAACGTTTTAAACTTTACATTAGAAGCATTTAATTTGAAACAAGCCATTTGTGCTTTTGATTTATATTATAGTTTGTATATGTACATGTATCTACTAATAAATAAGTAAATACATGGACTTATGACAGTGCTCTGATAACTTGAACGCTCTGATAATTCGAACACTTTCGCTCGGTCCCGTGAAGTTCGAGTTATCCATGTTTGACTGTATATACAGTGAAACATGGATAACTCGCCCTCAGATATAGCGAACACATGGTTAACTCGAATGGATTTGCTTAGTCCGTTCCCACGCAATGATAAATGGTTTTATATAACTCGACCTGGGCACCGTTAACTCAAACAGTTTTTTGCCGAATTCACAAACGGTTTCCGTTCAATTTATTTTGAAGGAGTTTCCACTAGTCACGGAGCTGAGACTACTCTGCTTTCTTAACGAAAGCGCTTTTAGTACGCGTGTAGTGTACGTATAATTTCCCCCGTACCGTATAATGGAACCGAAAAAGAAATCGTATAAAAATGATTGATAGGGTCGCTAAGACGTTCGCTTAGTTACGGCCAAGCTATAAACGTTGGAAGGTATTAGCGATAAAAATTTAATAAAGATAGACACAACATGCAAAAAAACATATTGTAACAGTGATTATATGCGGATACATAAAGATAAAATGTCACAAATAGGCTCGTGGCTTGGCGTCCACTACAACAGACATCTGCTTTACGATGGCATCACGCAAGCAAAGAAAAGCGTGGAAACCTTCTGACAAACTTAAAGTACTCAAGGAAATCGAAGCAGGAAAAAAGCTATCAGCATTATCAAAAAGAGAAAATCTTCCAAAAAGTACAGTGTCAACATGGATTAAACAAAAAGAAAGAATAAGATCGTTATGTGACCAAAATTCATCAAGGCTAAGAGATCGTTCAACGTCGCACGATGATTTGGATGGTGTATTATTGACTTGGTTTAGACAAGTGCGTAGTGAAGTCGTACCTATCGATGGGCCAATTTTGTTAGAAAAGGCTAACAAGTTTTTAAGGACTATAATAACTGTTGAAAATCTATTTCTACAATAAGTCACACTGTTGATCTTTGTCAAAAAATACCTTGTCACAGACTACACTCGATAAGTTTTTTAAATGAAACAACTGATCAGATGTAAAGCATGCTTTTTTGCATTGGTCATAAATGTTTACTTATGTCCAGTTTTAAAAATTATCAGAAAGAATAGATATTTTTCTATTGGGCTGAGATTTGTTTGCAGTTTTAGGTGATGTGACTGACAAGACGTTTTAAGATTAAAATTGGCAAAATTGATCTCGAGTAAAACACTCAGAAGAAAAAATGTCTTCTGAGCGTTTTAACCGCGATTAGGTTTTGCCAATTTTAACCTGAAAAAGTTCTGGCAGTCACATCACCCAAAACAGCACACAAATCTCAAGTGTATAAAAATATCTATACTTTCTGATAAATACTTTAAAACTCTACATCAGATGCCCTTTAACTTACAACAAACAACCTATACTTTAGTTTTATATATACATGTAGTTTGTATATGTATCTACTGATAAATACATTCACTTGTGACTGTGCTCTGATAACTTGAACGCTCTGATAACTCAAACACTTTCGCTCGGTCCCGTGAAGTTTGAGTTATCCATGTTTCACTGTATATGTAAATTCACATCATAAGTAAACGCTATCAGGTTACAAAGTTCCTGTAGCATTTTCTTTTTTTAAATTTGGGTGGAATGTTTTTAGATTTGGTCAATTAATAGACAGTTAGGTTTTATGGCTCATTTGATTATCATAGATCTTGAAGAGTCCTTCAGTTTGGTGCAATTGAAAGGTGGTTAATTCCAGTAATCTCCATCTACGTCCACTTTAACAAATATTCCTAATTAACTATTTTCACTTAGATATGCAAAGAAACACTTTTCCTTAAAAGTTGACTTGCAACAAAATTCGCATTACAGTTATTTGGTAATAAAAGGTTCACCATGTTTTACTCTGTTGTGTTGTAGGTGCAAAATATGTGGAAATGTGATTACAAGCTCTTAAAAGCTCAAAAACGAAGTGTTAATCGCAACCATCACAAAAACGCCATAGTTTACAATCTCTTTATTTCGATGATATACTCAACCATTGTGGTTATTGTTTTGACACGTGATTGTTATCACATGAAATAAAAGGCTCAACATAAAATGCCTCGGTAGCACTAGTTTATGACAAACACTTCGGGTTCTACCAGAAAGCCCATATCAAATATAGATGCTCGCTACATTACAGTTTTGTTTCTGCTTGGTCTAATCATCTAGTCGTAATTGATCTTGTGACCCATACTTCCTGCCAACTGGCGCGAACAATTTCTGCAGCATTTTTTGACTATAACAGGTGGCCAACAGGCTCCTCATGTTTATCAGAGGATTATAAGCACTTCTTTGAGCTATGGTTAAAAGATTGAACGAATTTTTATGGTAGGTTTTGAGCTATCAGTACTCAAAGTGACAGCATTACAATAATGTTGAAATAGTCGCGTAAGGACAATAGACAGGGTTTTATTGAATGCTTGACGTATACTATATTTGTAAAAATATTTCGGCGAATGAGGCTGCATGAAAGTGTAAACAGAAGCCATCGTGTTCAACTACTTCCCATTTGAGCCGTTTTGGAAAGGGATTCCAATCTACGGCGTTTTCATGATGGCTGCGATTAACTGTTCGTTTTTTAGCTTTTAAGAGCTTTTAATCACATTTCCACATATTTTGCACCTACAACACAGCAGAGTAAGACACGGTGAACCCTTTGATACCAACTACAGTAATACTTCAACTTACGAGTGCTCCAACGTACGATAAATTCGAGATACGAGCCAGCTTTTAAGCAAGTTTTAGCACTAGCATATGAGCCATGTTTGAGATACGAGCACGTGAGTCAGTTGCCAAGTATGCCGGAGGTGTTTTATGAGAACAGCATCACTCTGTATTTTTCAACTGCTCAGGCTATACTTTAGTACCGTGTTTTTTGTGCGCGACTTTCAGTGCAGAATTATGTGAATTAAAAGTACTGTGCGTAGACCGAAAGTTTGCCAGGAAAATGAAAGATGAAATGCAAAGAAAAAGCAAATGATAACAATTATTGAACGAAAAATTATTGAAAAATGGGCTGAGTGTGTATGCGTGATTGAGCTAGCTCAGCAATATAACAGAAATACATTCGCAATTATCAAACAGAAGGATTATATTCTGGGCATTTATTTAGTTCGCAAAAGGACTAACCATAGTTTCTAAACGGCGCAGCGACCTTCACGACCGCTGATGGGAGAGACTGCTCAGGCATTGGATAAAAGATCAACAATTGGCCGGTGACGGCGTAACTGAACGATGCTATGTGAAAAGGCCGGTGCTATCTATCAAAACTATAAACATTCGGACAAGTTGGCTAGTGGTCGTACATTAACCGTTTGTGACGACACCTGTGTTCGTCCTAATTGCAACATGTTGAAAGGGTGACAAAGGCAAACGTCCTTAGATAGGTTTATCTTAAAACGGCCAGCTAGTCGTGAAAGCGAAACAAAGGAAAAATTAGCTAACCGGCGAGAAACTTCAAACTACCGTATGAACGCCGAAGAAATTTTAATTACGTCAAGTTAAAAATGAAAGTTTGCTTTTAGGTTTGCTTCTCTAAGTTTGTCTTTTAAGACTTTGATAAAATCCAAATTTATCAAAGTCAACTGTTGTAATGAAGGATAACTCTCTATAACTCCCTAGGATATCTCCCTCTCTGGCAAATGCTAGCGTTAGCTGCTATTGTATGTATTTAATTTTACATTTTAATTAATCACATTTCCTTGCATTATATTTTATTTGTTGCTTTTTAAAAGCTTATGGTAAGTTAGGACAATAACCAACATGTTCTTTCTGTTACAATATCTTGTTTTGAGTGTTTTATTTGCATTTTTTAGAGTATGGAAACCAATCAATATATATTTAATTGTTCTATATATAAATTAATTGCACCAACATGCGAGTAAATTGACATACGAGCTCAGTCTCGGAACGCATTAAGCTCGTAAGTCGAAGTATGACTGTAACTGTAATGAGAATTTTGTTGCAAGTCAAACTTTGAAGTAAATGTAATAGAAGTTAAATGAATAATTGAATAAGTAAGATGATAGGTAACTTCAACCCAGAAGTGTTAGCAACAATGTTCCTGGCACGCAGACACAGTATGTTAGTAGTGATATTAATCACTTGAGTCTACAGAGAGCACTAAATAAACTTTTCATATCTTTCCCTACACCAAGATTCTCTGTTGTAAAGTGATATCGTGGTGTTTTGTTTTTGTAACACCTCAACCTAAATCTGCCTGTTATACTGCTCAGACAGACACTACTGTTTTTGTAATAACTCAGCCTAAATCTGCCTATTGTACTGCTCAGACAGACACTACTGTTTTGTAACATCTCAACCTAAATCTGCCTGTTGTACCGCTAAGAAAGGCACTACTGTTTTTGTAACACCTCAACCTAAATTTGCCTGTTGTGCTCCTCAGACAGACACTACTGTTTTGTAACACCTCAACCTAAATCTGCCTGTTGTGCTCCTCAGACAGACACTACTGTTTTGTAACATCTCAACCTAAATCTGCCTGTTGTGCTCCTCAGACAGACACTACTGTTTTGTAACACCTCAACCTAAATCTGCCTGTTGTGCTCCTCAGACAGACACTACTGTTTTGTAACACCTCAACCTAAATCTGCCTGTTATACTCCTCAGAAAGGCACTACTGTTTTGGTAACACCTCAACCTAAATCTGCCTGTTATACTCCTCAGACAGACACTACTGTTTTTGTAACACCTCAACCTAAATCTTTCTGTTGTACTCCTCAGACAGACACTACTGTTTTGTAACACCTCAACCTAAATCTGCCTGTTGTACTGCTCAGAAAGGCACTACTGTTTTGTAACACCTCAACCTAAATCTGCCTGCTGTACTGCTCAGGAAGACACTAATGTTTTTGTAACACCTCAACCTAAATCTGCCTGTTATACTCCTCAGACAGACACTACTGTTTTTGTAACACCTAAACCTAAATCTGCCTGTTGTGCTCCTCAGACAGACACTACTGTTTTTGTAACACCTCAACCTAAATCTGCCTGTTGTGCTCCTCAGACAGACACTACTGTTTTGTAACACCTCAACCTAAATCTGCCTGTTGTGCTCCTCAGACAGACACTACTGTTTTGTAACATCTCAACCTAAATCTGCCTGTTGTACCGCTAAGAAAGGCACTACTGTTTTGGTAACACCTCAACCTAAATCTGCCTGTTGTACTCCTCAGAAAGGCACTACTGCTTTGGTAACACCTCAACCTAAATCTGCCTGTTATACTCCTCAGACAGACACTACTGTTTTTGTAACACCTCAACCTAAATCTTTCTGTTGTACTCCTCAGAAAGGCACTACTGTTTTTGTAACATCTCAACCTAAATCTGCCTGCTGTACTGCTCAGGAAGACACTACTGTTTTTGTAACACTTCAACCTAAATCTGCCTGTTATACTGCTCAGACATATTGTTTTTGCCTGTTATTAATCACCAAGTCACATGTTTAAAAAACAACCGCATATACGTATATATTTATACATTGTATTTTAAATATATATATGCTAATATCTAATGTTTATTTTCTTTCGTTCTTCAGCCCACAATTTTTACTACAACAAATCTACTGTCAGGAGGAAACTAGAGAAGGTGGAGAGAGATGATAACAGTGTTGTTGGCGCAATGGCTTCTTCTACTTAACCTATCTACTTCAATCTCTCTGTTAAGTTTGCTGAAGATCTTTATTTTTTTACACGTTTTGGTTTGGAATGTCGGGCGTTATGATTAGTAACAGCTCAGCAGATGATGAGAGTCCCATCCATCAGGATTATAGCCTCTAGTAATTATCGCGCTTGTCTCTGTAGGCCAGCGATTCAGTCCAAGTCAATCGGGTCGCTCGAATTCTCCCACTGGGTTGATGTTTATGACCGATCGGTGTGGATTGAAGGCATTATTGCGCTGTATCATTATGCCTGGGATAATGTTCCAGAAAAATCTATTTTTTCTTATGAACAAGGAATGACTCATGCAGTGTTTATATTGCTCTGTTATTAAACTCTTTTATGAATTGAGATAAAGTTCACTATTTTATGTCTGAGGTCAGGATGGTATAATCGAGTATTGAGGGACAACCCCTTGTGTTACTGGCATTTTATTGGCAAATTTAAAGTTTTGACTTTATGAAATGTTTGAAATGTATGCCTTGTTTTGCTGATCATGCATGAAGAATATCTGTTATCACATGTATCACTCCTAGTCTTCAACTGTTTTCACGTGCGGTCTAAGTAACGTTTCCTGATCTGACCTCTCTTTTAAATTTTTGTGTGAACAAAAAAGCAGTTTTTCTAATACAATATCACTTTGAGGAAAGAAACTATTGTGCATTCCAAATACATCACACAAGGCAATAAAGAGCTTTCAAGATCTCTAGCTGTATGAAAATTGTGTAAGTTTGTGAAGTTAGGCTTTGCTAGTAACTACTAGTAAAATGTTATTGCTAGTCTATGCATTTGGTCCATATGTACATTTATCATCCTAATGGGATGTTATGATGCTCAAACAAGCTTTGGTGAATCAACAGGCTACCCGCCGTATCTCTCTGAGCAGTCTGTCGTCTCTCCTCGTAATACCAGTGTGGGCTGTGTATAATGCTCCGTGGTTATTTACGGTTAGCGGTTGAAAAATCTTTGCTTGTCGACATACTGAGACAATCACTGCACAAGAGCTCTGTTACCAAAGTTACCAAACCCCTTGACACATGCTCCTCGAATGTATCTTGGATACTTACGTTTGGGAACATTAATATTGAAAATGACTGCCTGGCTTTTCTCTCCTTCAGTGCACCATCGATGGCGCAGTCAGGGCTGCTGGTCATGGAGCACTAGCCGTATTTCTTCAAAGTTGGGAAATAGGGAAAATATTCCCTTTAATGAAGTTTTGTCTCCTTGACTAGTCAGAACATCATGATAAAAACATCTTTGGCTACATATATCAACATTAGCATTCCATCTTTAGATATAATCTTCAGTTAGCATGTCTACATTTGAATAGTTCCACTACGCCCAAGACAACGTAGTTTTGAAGAACTCCAGCTGTCCATTTTGCCTCAGTAATGCAAGTATTGCTGTAGTGTTGTATTGTAGTGCTGTATTGTTGTAGTGTTGTATTGTAGTGCTGTATTGTAGTGCTGTAGTGTTGTATCGTAGTGCTACAATATCTCCCTATCAGTACTTCATATTCGTCCCAATTGTGCTAAACTTTAAAGGACAAGATGATAAAATAGTGAACGTTTTAATGGACAAAGCATAGCAGCAATGCAGTTGATTGTCTTCTCATGTCTGATAGTTTTACACGCCAGTCCCAATGCAATAATGACAGCACTTTTGATGGCAACACTCCTTCCTTTGCTCGCAATTGTGGTTGTGATTATGCTACCCTCTCTTACTAGCACTCCTGGTTGTTACTGTGTTACCATTTCTTTCAACCAGTTGCTGTTGTGTTAGCTAACATGTTCAAGGTTTTTTGTTATGTTAGAATACCACATAATCATGTCTCTCGTGAAAGTATGTCTCTTCTAGCCAATTTATTTCACAACTAACATTAAGACTGGCGATGACCAGAGTTTCTTACATTCTCAACCAGACAGCCCGCGGGTTGATGTTTGAGAGGCTGGTTCACAGGAACCAGACAGAGTGTTGAAAACAAATATATTTGCCGACGGAGCAGATGCGTGTGAAGCTTGAATGAAATTGGCCAAAAAATTGGAAAACACTGTTTACGCAGACTAACAGACATACATGATGACAAAGGGGATTTATTAATGAAGCTATAGTGTACCGTAACACTATATGATGTGTCAGCGGTATTGTTTATATTTCAAAGCATAAAGTATTTTCACGCATTTTCTCTGTCCCAAAAGTCAATAGAGATTGTTTATCGTTATGTACACCCAACAGCATAATATTACATTCTACACTTCTGTGTGCGCTCTATATAGCGGTATCTATTGTATAGCGCTGTGTGTGTTCCACAGTGCAGGGTAAATGTTACGGCGAACTGTATATTACAGTGTTGTGTTTATTTGGTGTCGCAGTATATTTGACAACCCTATGGGTTCAATCAACCTGCTTCAATTAATTGCTTCTAATTAAAAAAGCCATGAGCTCTCACTACCTTTATGACCTTCCTAAGATGATTACGGTATTAAATAAAAGTTTATGTGTAAGTCAATGTATGTAAGTGTTCCTACGATTTCGTTGACGGCAACTTACTTTAGTAAACTATTGAGAGGGCTGCATCCCTTACCTTTTCTCACCAGCAGATTTATCTGTCATTTTACTACTGATATCATACTGAATCTCAAGTACGTATTAATTACCCAGTAAGTTTCTTATATGTGGGGTGGGAGACTTAATAGAGTGAGGAATAAAGATAAGCCATACCATTGTTATTGCTCATTATGCTCTCTTTTGTTCCTTCGAGTGTAACTCTGTGTATATACGTGGTAGGTAACCTTGAAGAATTCTCATAATAGTCTATTCCGCTACTTAAAATTTCTCCGCTTCCAATTCAAATGATTGAAGTTTTCTTATATCTGATACCGGCAGGTGGTCTTCATAGTCTGTGTTAGTCTTCTGGCTGTCTCCAGCCGGTGCTAATTAAACACTCCAAGAACTGGATATTTCGTTACTTTGACAAAAAAACTGTCGCGATAAATACATCCAAAGACGGGTAATTGGTATTAACACTATTATAGCAGGATGTCAAACTAGTTCTATTGACTATTAAGCGAGAGAGTGTAGGAATGGATCTGTTCAGAGTTGTCTATGTTTACCTTAGTTCATCTCTGACTTAAGGTACTATACAAGCATTAATATTAGTTGACTTACTAGCACGAAAGAGGAAATTATAAGGTCTGTTTAATTGAATTTTTAACCACTACTTTAGAAAAGGAAATTAATAAAAAATATGTATAGAATATGTATTATAACAAGATTTTCCCAGCCTCTATTCGTGTCTGTCTGAAGCCATTATTTTAGAGGTTGGGTAAAAAAGATCACATCATACTAGGGACTTTCAAATGGTACAACAACACTCAAGCGATTGCACCAATGGACCACCTCTTGGCATTCCAGAATAATTGTATGTATATTTATTACACCTGACAGTCTCTTGCAGCACACTGAACCAGCAGGGTCTCTAGCACATATAATCTTTACTATAATAAGATCAGTGTCCGTCTGTCCGAAGTGACACCAGGGCATTACAAATAAAATCGCCTCATTAGGAATTGAACTCGGGTACTGTGATATACAGTCTGGTACTCTAACCACTACACCACTGAATGACCATGTGATATTTGTACATAAATGAAAAAAACAATTACCTGTATCTGCATGTGTTGAACCAATAAAAATATATTAACAACCCATCTTGACTTGTTTCGCTTTGCAAAATCTTTTGTTTTTGTTAGCAATGACCAATCGTGTCCGATGCATTACAGCTACGAATTTCTGCTAATTTTAGATTTATGGACTTTTGTTGATTTTTATTGAACAATACTACTGATGAAAGTTATTATTCATATTATATTAGTAATAATAAGGCCGTACACTGTAATAATATTGATAAATCGTTCACCGCAGACACACGGTCTTTTCGAAAATGGTCGAAAAAGTGTTCGTTCTCATTCTGCAATGCATAGGGGGTATTTTTAATGGCATCAGCTAATGTAAAATTTTATGATTAATTTAGTATCAAAATGTTCTTATAGACTGTATGGTTCAACTGTTATGACGATTTATACACGCCTTTGACAAATATTAGGTTTAAATGATTTAGAGAAGAGCGTTAGAAAAAAAGAATGCTTTGCGCAGGAATCGATCCGGGGACATCCAATTTAAGCGCAAGCACACCACCATTACACCACTAGGGAGCCCTAACAGCTGATTGGATAATTCTCCAATAGTGGCTACTCATGATGATCTCTCACAGTGCACGGGACTGGCACCCATACTAGTGTATAGTAAATTGGTATTGACAGTACACTATATGGTGTACTGTATAGAACATGGTACAGTTTATAATGTGGTGCCATAATGTATGCCATCATATGTATAGTATATGGTATCATAAATAGTATACAATGTCATATACAAAGCAGGAGCTGGGATGTCGCTGTGGTGTTGTACTGACTGCTATTGAAACATTGGCTACACCATAAAATGATCTTTTTCATAATTTTGTAGTATACGTACTGGTGTCACTGTGTAGGTTTTTAAATGGGCCAAAGTAAATATTGGCTTAGAGAAAAATTCATTTTATCTCCTAAAATACCTTTTTTACTGACAATTATTAGATTTATCATTCATGGATGACTCAGTCACAGAGGAATAGCAGGTGTTTTTCCATAGAGATGTACATGTAGGTTGATTTACATGTACTGACAGCCAGACATATAGTTTGTGCCAAGAATGTTGAATCAGTTGGCTAGAATTGGTTTCCAAGTTCATTTATAAATAGCAGAGGAATGTGCCACCTGTGAAATTGATGTGAGGCACACGGCAAGGGTACGCGTCATAAATTGTTGACGAGTGGGAAGGCGTAATTAATTGTCTGTCCTGTCTAATTGGGACAGTGAACATTTACTTCAATTTGTCTCTACACACAATGCTAACACGGGTGACACCTGAATCTATATACAGTTCAGTTTTTTCAACTTAGACGAGGCAGTAGTTCACTCTTTCACTTTATGCATTTTATATTATCTTCTTTCTATTCATCAGCTGATAGTTCATAGCCCTGGTATTGTCGGGCCACTTAGTTTTGTGTTTATGTGCCATAGTTGGAACTTGGATCATTGATGTTACCCCGAGTAATGCATAGTTATTAAATGTTGTCTAGCGGAAATTTCTGCAATACTCACCTACTCAGCTTTCTTACATGCAAAATTTCATAGTTAATTTCTTTGAATTTGAGTTTTAAATCTGATTGATTAGTTTAGCTCTAGATTAATGCTAATGTAAATATTCAAAAATATTTAGTTGTTAACATTTTTCTTTGATACCCATTTACAGCACTAGAGCTAAGGGAAGAGTTGAAAACACTAGAGATCATTGGTACTCCGTTGTGTCCTCAGTGGGACGTATGCGCACGCCTATATGATTGATGGGCCATAGATATGCGCCATGTCTGTGGTAATCTTTAGAGCGCCTTCAGTGTGTTTCTGGCTGAGCTGAAGATGTGGAGACGACGATCTCGTCTCTGTTCTAGCGCAGTGGCAGCTTTGACTTTGGCGCTGGTCGCTTCACAAGGTTAGTAAAGTGGATTTTAAAGTTTGTTAAAAAGTTTTCTTATTCAGTAAGTCATCATCATGATTGTTAGCTCTCAGGATTAAGATTAAACTGTTCCAAGTAGAGAAATTATTATCTCTCACTTTTGGCTTAACGTTGAGTTTGTTTCACAAAAAGTTTGTAACTTTCCAATTTTGCAACAATTAAAAATTCTTAAAAACAATCCAATTTTAAATCTATCAAACGGTTTGTGGTCGAAAAGTTTGGTGTCCATCATCAATATTAACAGGGAAACTATTCTCACTTTTTCAGCTATCATAAAGGGTAATGGCAGGAGTGATTTAGCAAGCTACGCAAAACTGAAAACATCTTTCGCTACTGTGTAATAAATTTGACTTAAAATATAATTCTTAGATATTAAAACCCAGATTTATCAGTAGGATGTGTCCTTGCTATTATTGTGACTCAGATTTGTCAGGATGTGCCCTTGTTATTATGGCCATAAAATAGGAGAATAAGTGTAATTAATTAGTTTATAATTTTTCTCTTTCAGTTTTAGAAGTTTGCCATAACAGGAGACTAAGAAAAATGTAGAATGTCTGCACAGCAGTCTTAAGTTTTTACATATCTTAGACTTTACATATGTAAAGTACAAACAGGCAAAGTACAAAAGGCACCTTTGTGTTTGTTACAATTGTGAACATCATAACATAAGTATAATTTCTTTTCATTTGAGGAATGCTGAATTGAAAAATCTATGAACAATCATACTTCTTGTTGAGCTCGAGCAAGTCATCACATTTGCAGGGATATTGCACACTATTTTTTGCCTCCATTCTCATCATCTCATTTTTTGCCCGTTATTGATCCACTTTCTCATTCATCTCACCTTTTTTTACTCTTATCATCACACAATTCAGCCATTTCATCATCTTCTTCAATTCTTTTTCATCTTCTTTATGCTTTTTCTTACCTACTTTGCTACTCTATTGCTAGATGAAACAGCAAATCAGGTTTGTTTCTGAATGCAAAATTGATTTTTATCTGTATCCCTCCGCTCACGATATGGAGGAAACACTCAACAATATGATTTATGACCTCCCGTCTCATATAGCTGCATTTGATGAAGTCGTGTAGGCAGAAGATGTATCTTTGTGTCACATGTCATTGGTTTTTTGGCAAGCGTAAGGCAATTCTGACTTCAGGTATATGCATCACCTTGGCTATGGGAATAGATATTTAAAAATATCTATTTTTATAGTTTTGTGGTTTGACGCTGCTATCATCAGGGTCATCTCCTCGACTGCTGTCATGCTGTCAGTGTCTCAAGGGTGCTGTTTCTCTGCATTCATTATGCCTCCTTCCTAGACACTTTCCGCTGCTTGTACATTTACCGTTGTTACAAAAATCCCAACCACTAGCAGTTGTCTGTCTCTACCTCTAATTAGAAAAATCTTATGTGATACGAGCTGCTCTTAAATTATAAGTGAAGTCACTTTATTGACATAGAGTTATTCTTAAACATTTGGCTTCGCTTACCACGGTGCTTACAATTAGTTTTTATTGTAATAGAATACTGCTATAAAATGTATTCCTTTGGACTGTAAAAATATGGTTTTTCAATTGCAAATGAAATGGCAATTTACATGAGGATGTCAGTAAAACTGGTATAATATGTAAAAAGCCAAAGGTATATCTTTAAACAGTTACCTATGACACGCCCCTGCAACCAAAGGTATATCTTTAAACAGTTACCTATGACACGCCCTCTGCAACCAAAGGTATATCTTTAAACAGTTACCTATGACACGCCCCTGCAACCAAAGGTATATCTTTAAACAGTTACCTATGACACGCCCCTGCAACCAAAGGTATATCTTTAAACAGTTACCTATGACACGCCCCTGCAACCATAGGTATATCTTTAAACAGTTACCTATGACACGCCCCTGCAACCAAAGGTATATCTTTAAACAGTTACCTATGACACGCCCCTGCAAAACGCGTAGCCATTGCATAGATACAGGTATTTGAGAAAGCTACATGCAAGTGCATGTAGCTTCCTCAGAAAGATTGAATAAAGAGATTTGATCTCAGCCGTGTGAAGACTCGGCGTCCATCATGATTCCCCATAGCCAATATTCAAGTATCAGCATTGTAATTTTCTATTATCGATTATCAACAACTCATGATAGCGATTATGCTTGGGCAGCTCTATCTGTTTTCTCTGTTATATTTTTTCTCAATGTGGAAGTGTCTGATGTAAGTACTGATGAAAGTGAGTCAAGTGTAAAAATAACCTGTGTTCATGAAATGCAAAAAAACTATAAAAAACTTCAGTTTACAGTCAATTTAATCAGCTAAGGAATTAGCCAAAATATTTCATGGACAATTCCTATTTATACCTGTGGCTTTTCCACATCTGTTACAGCTAAGAATATTTTCATACAAATAGTTGTTTGTTTGAAGCCCTGTCACAGCCGGTCAAAAGCAAATCTCAAACAAAATAAGCTCCCGTTAGAAATGAATTAAATGGAATCGATATTATGTCCGCAAGGAATCAGCTTTCTAGGCCAATCACATTTGTGTTTGTTTTTTCTCTACCAACATAATCATTTAGACCCGACACGTCAGGACTCAGGACTGCATCAAGATTAAATAATTGTCACAGATCTTTGGTGTGCGTAGCTCCCCATTAAACATCTCTCGGGGCGCTTATCTTTGGGTTTATTAGATATCAGGCACCTTCTCATGTAATAATAGCAATATAATGCCCAGTCATTTTTTATGGATCATCGTTCTCATGGCACAGTATTCTTGTTTATTATTATATTTAACTTAAGAATAACATATATATTGCTTAATATATATGTTCTTCTTATATAGCTATGCTTATCCCCTCCCTTCCTCATCTCTCTACGGCAATAGTCCCTCTTTACGGTTCTCCTTTTTGCGCATGATAATTTGTGTTGAAACTCAAATGCACTACGTATTTCTAAATTTGGAATTGTTACCTAAAACCCGAGGAAAATCAGTAGATGGGTGCAATTTTAATCTGGTGATGATTAACAACTATTTATCACAAGAAAATTAATTAGAAAAACTTTCCCGCAACTGGTAGGCTTTGTTATAATTTTATAATTGCATTTTCTAAGACAACTGATTGGCTGTAAAAGTAATTCTGATTACAAATTGGCAACCAAATTATGAAGCACGCTGACCTTGTGTGATTACTGAAGAAATCATTAGAAAATTTTTATACAGTCATATAAATTCTTATACAGTCATACCTCGACATACAGTCATACCTCGACATACAGTATATACCTCGACATATGAAGTTAATCCAGTTTAATATTTGCTTTGGGTGACACGACTGTCACAGGTCAAAACTGTCATCTGTCAAAACTGCTGTATGTCAAGGCAGCTCTGGACTGAAACTGTTGTATGTTGAAACTGTCGTATGTCAAAACTGTCATGTCAAAACTGTCATCTGTCAAAACTGCTGTATGTCAAGGCAGCTCTGGACTGAAACTGTTGTATGTTGAAACTGTCGTATGTCAAAACTGTTGTATGTCGAAAGAAATATTTGTAAAATTACCGTATGTTTGTCTGATTCGTTACAGAGCCTGAAGAACAATGTAAGAGAGTTTAAAATAATAACATATAACATTAAAACAGATGCATCATATAAAACTGTGTAAGAAACTGAATGCAAAAACCTAAATTATATGTAGGGATTAAATTATTAAGGTGATAATTATTAAAAAGATATTTTTGTTATTTTACCATAGAGACATGTAAACAGAAATGTAGGTTCAGCGAGTGATAGATATACATATACATCATCTGACTTACACTAACTTACACTTGATATAATTTAAATTAACTTATGCTCTTTTATTATTATTATGTTATATTCCAGCTCCATCAGCACCATTGCTTGCAAAGCAAGTATTCTCAGATATTTTTTACACATTGTACATGTATGTTGAAAACAACATCGTATGTCAAGATATTGACATTTCTTCAAAATTCATACGACGAGGTGATTGTAAGTCAAGGTTGGACTCAGTGACAAACAAATCGTTACTTTTAAGTCCTGTTAGCAATGTTATTATCATAATTTGTATACTGGCTGCGCTAGATATGACATGATTCTATACACTCGCTGTGCTGGTATGCCTGGTGATCAATTACTTGCCAAAATTAAATATTCTGCCACGAGGTGCATGGAATAAATTACCATCAAAATAGGAATTGATCTGAGGGATTAGAGGAAGAGCTCAGCCATACATACATGTTATGAATTGTTTTAAAAACGACTTCATATTATTTCAAAATTTCTCTTAGTGCCACACCATGTAATCAAATTACTATGGTTACCGTTGTCTAATTAAAGAATGTCAACTATCCAAAAAGTTACATTGTCTTTTTGTGCCAAAATCTGTAATGTAGTTGTTGTCATAGGTTGCATGTATTTATTTAGAAGTCAATTTATATCCTATTGTAAAGAAGTTCTGTAACAATAACTGGAAACTGGTATAAGGCTGATATAATCAAATGTGTTGTGGTATCTGTGTGCATTTCAAGTACGAACATGGATTACGTGTGAAAGGATTGGCTTTGCAATCAGTTTCTATCGGTTGTAAGATCAGCATACATCTGGCCCACAATGTCCACTCTAATAGTCCACACGTTTCAACACACAATTTTAATTAAATATTGCGGAAAATTGAAGAGCTCAATAAAGCTTTGTTGCTACTGAAAAATCTCTAAAAATATCAAACATTTATGATTTATGGAAACATAAATCATAAGTGTTTTCAGGGAACTTCTGACTTATGGAAACACTTTTAGTGATTCCATAAATCTATTCTTCAATTGATTTTCATAATCGCTTTTCTCGTTACCAGCTACAAATATACCCAACAATTGTAACTTCAATATTGTGTTCTAATCTACTCTACCTTAGCACTGCTAGAGTGTATCTCTCTATTTTATGTGTTCTTTATTGTTGAAATGAAAAATATGTTACTATTATTGATGGACAGCAGCATAAAGCACTGATAATAGTATCAACAGTAATAAAATAACAGTAAAAGAACAAAATTCTCTTTGCGCTGTTTTAGCCACAGAATGGGATATACCGGTTGGCACGCGATTTTCTGGAAATAACATCACAGCCAGATCAGAGACGCATAACTTAAAGGACTTCGGAAGGTCATATATTGATCTTGGGATAGAGATATTGCCTGGAGTACTGCAGGCCTTCCAGTACTACATATATAATCCATATGGAACAGCCAGACCACAGAGGGCAAAGTTCTTAGTCTGGGAACTTCAGTTTCAAGAGTTCACCGGACAGACTAACCAACTTTACAATTCCTCTATTGTACTCAAGTATGAACTTGCGTTTACTGTTGGAACACAGACTGGGGTATACACGGTGAGTTGAAGAAATGCTTTTACTTGTTCTTTTAGCAAAACAACTATTTAACGTGATTCAAGTATTCTAGTGTCGCTTGAAGTTAAAATGACTAAATTTTGAAAAATTTGAATAGCTTCCTTTAACGAAATCAATGCAGAGACTACATTAGGTGCAAATTCCAGCAGTTGGCACACCACACAGACTCCAACAATTAACGTGAACTGCCGATGGTGTGCAATCATTTCTGCCTAGTGACTATTGCTCGATTGGCAATTCCGTGCTGAAGTGTGTATTGTTCTGTAGTTAATTCTGTGCTGAAGTGTGTATTGTTCTGTAGTTAATTCTGTGCTGAAGTGTGTATTGTTCTGTAGTTATTTCTGTGCTGAAGTGTGTATTGTTCTGTAGTTACTTCTGCGCTGAAGTGTGTATCATTCTGTGGTTACTTCTGTGTTGTTTAGTGTACTGCTACATATGGTGAGTCTACTAAGGAAAATCCTAGACTGTGTTACTTTGAAGATATGAAATTATCACCTGAATGACCTGAGCTATACTATCATAAATTCTCAGATCAGGATTTGTGAGTCTTAGTGTCTCATTCCAAAACTTGCAACACTTCAGAGCAAGAGGATTTAGTTATTGTAATACTACTGAGTATGTTGAGGTTTTTAAGCTATCATATCATATCTCAGACTCTTGATTAGTCAATTCTAATCAGCGGTAGCTTTAAAATTTTATGCAAATGAAAGTTTCTGAAATCACTATGTGAAGCCACTAAGTACTAGATGAAACTGGGTGTTTTTCTATGCAAAAAGAATGCATACGGGTATATGAGTGACGTGTGTATTTTAGTAACTCGCCTCTCACAAGAATTACACTTGTTTTGGGATTCATGATATTAAGCAACAACAAAGCCATTTAATTATCTTTGACAGGGTGGTAGGAGTAGACATTAAAAACTGTATCTTAGGATCTTTATAAGTATTATATTATAATATATTATATAATAATATATAATATATTACATATAAAAAATGTGTTTGGTGAAAGTTGAAAGTACTTTTGTTGGACTCACTCGCAGATCAAACTCTAATCAAAAGAGTATTTTATGTTGAAAGTGGCATGTAGAAGACAACTCCCAGTTTATGGATACTTGTAGGATGACACAATTCTTTATCGAGTAGCCCTCATTCAATAATACAAGGGTAGAGGGAGGAATCCACAAATGCCTATCATTGCTCACACAAGTTCTTGTTACATACGTAGATGAACATTACGCTAGCTCTGCTCCATTCACACGTCTAAACATGACTCGCATAAGTTTATGGTATCTATTGTACATATATGCAAGTGTGTACATGGTACATTTACTTATAAGGATTACAAGCGCATAGTAGAAATCTTTATGTCTATTTGCCTGCTCAGTTACTTCAGTAGCTAGGTGTTGCCATTGGAGTGGGACACGGGCTATTAGGGTTTAAATAGATTAGTTCTGTGAATCGCTATTAAGTAAAAAACCAGCACATCTGTCCTGTTTGGTTGACTATGTAAAGCCTGACATCAGGAAAGTCGCAAGAGACTATCGCAGAGTGTTCATCATTTACCAATACATTTACGTATACAATTTAATATCATATACCTAAAGTTATCACACTTTGCTACCAGAATTTGGAGATACAGCCGACTGGGGTGGCTCCTTGGACACCAGAGTTGCTACTCATAATTCATTCTGACGAGATGGCAGCATTTGAAATTCCTTAGTAATATGATTGAGTGAATAACTCAAGTACCCATAATGCACCAGTTTGAGACTACAAGTCTCTCCTCCCATTCATCAGACTAACCAGAAAATAATTTTCAAAGAGATTTTTGCTAAAGATGAAAGATAAGATACCGTAGCTGAGATCGTCTCTTGATGATATGTAGACGGTTATTATGACCAATATATTTGTCAAATTCATCGTGTGGTTTACTTCTATGTACTTGCATCATATGAGGGGGTACGGTTAAGAGTTGAACTGCGTTACGCCGCTGAATCATTACATCTGTATGTCGTTTCATAAATCAATCAGGTCGGAGCAATGTTTTAAAATAGACTCGTTTCAACGCGTGGCAGGTGACAGTGCGGTTACTTCCACAAATTTCATCAAATACACCACTGATAATAATAACCCAAATTCCACCAAATACACCTCCGATAATAATAGCCCAAGTTTCATCAAATACACCACCGACAATAATAGCCCAAATTTCATCAAATACACCTCCGATAATAATAGCCCAAATTTCATCAAATACACCGCTGGTAATAATAGCCCAAAATTCATCAAATACACCACCGATAATAATAGCCCAAATTCCACTAAATACACCGCTGGTAATAATAGCCGAGAGATGGCATGCTACCCCTTATGCAACCTTTATAAGGAATTCCTCAACTACTTCTTATTGTCTTCTCTTTTTGAAGACTACACATAATTTTGACATTCTATATTATAAAATTTGCAGGTCTTAAACTAAAAGTTTAAACTTTGTTTAAAATAAAAGCTGAATTATGTTTAAAATTTACCCAAGGAAGAGACAGACGCCTAGGAATGTATCTCATGAAAAAGAAAATCCAGGGAAAGTAATTGCAGGGGTTTTTAAAACAGTGCTGGCAGGAAACACTTTGCACGTATCAACAATACCAGTAATATGTTGTAAGAGGTATTGCTGATATTTTAAACCTTATTGTAATGAAATTCAAGTTTTCCATGCTTTGAAAGACAAGATAACTATAGAATACGAGCAAATACCAAAACTGACATATGTGTACCTCGATTGATTATGATGTCAATACACTACTTATGCCCCACCCATCTCCGGTGATCTCATCATAGCCGATGATGTTTGCCACACGGATTAACTAGTTCATAGCTCTTTGAAATAGCAATTTTCCTGAGCTTAGGTTGTAGTTTATCTTTAGCTAATCTTCCTATGGATCTATTCTGTGGTGTGAATTATACTGGCTGCTAGCTGAAAGCTTTTTTTAGCTTTATCTAGTCTCCTTTTGCCTCATGGAAAAAGATGCATTGATAGTTGCATTGGAAGTATAACACTTTTGTTTAAAGTTAGGCGCTTACTGTGTTTCTATAGTGGCCTCAAACCATTAACATGCCCCTAACAATCACGATATCTGTAAACGCCTTGTTTGTGTCTCGTTTGAATGATGGGACAAGTTGAGCAAACTTATTATACCATGTTAGGTATCGCTTAGAGTTTGACTTAAACTTAGCTGAACTCATACACGTAATGGAAGCCTTTCTGAGATTGTTAAGTTCTTATCAGTTTTAATGACTCGGTTAACACAAAATGTTAAGCGACTGTCGCTAGAGGATGTTATCATAGCATTCTGAACTAGCAATAAATTACACTACTGATGTTGTCCTAATAGTTAGGATATATCTATGGTTTTGAATAATTCTCTTTGATTCCGAAGCTAAACTATTAGTAGGATATTAAAAGTTTAGCTTCGGAATAGTATAATAGTAATAGTATAATTATAGTAATTAGGATACATCTATGGTTTTCCATAATTCTCTTTGATTCCGAAGCTAAACTTTTATTCTAATGATCGCTTTTAAGTTTTGTTTTGCAACAGTGCAGTTAAGGTTGACAAGCATTGTGCTGCCATATTTCACTGACTATCCCCTATCTCCTAGGTGCCTGTTACCGATCGACCTAACATGAAAGCCCAGTACTTCTTGGGATTCAGCACTACTGAAGGAGTGATACCATTCACGTTTGACTACGCGACGCATAACTCTGCTAAGAAGGTTGTGCCCACGCTAGAGCTATCTGTTCCACGCGTTGGGGACACCAGCACAGCGCAGGACTCTGACGGGGAACGGGTGATATATTCAATTGGGGCTATCGTTGATCCAGGTGGGTTCTCATCACAATAAATGCCTTTTGTCAGATCAGTAGGTTTTTATCAAGAGAGTTGGCTCTTGTTTAGCGATTACAAAGTTTCCATACTGTAGTGACACCTGGGTGCGCCAGTGCCGAAGCGATACGCAGGGCCGACCAGCAGACCATGTTTCCATAAGGTGCTATAGTAGACAGCGATGGTTGTGCAAGGCCTTGTGTCAAGGTTGTATCATTAAGATGTCAAGGACACATGAAGCATATTAAGCAACAGGAAAGCAAGACCTATAGGCAGTACTAGTGTGGCTCCATTGGTCACTAAGCCCGTTTCTATGGCACAAATATGGCGCATCGCACGGGTCTTTCACTTTCAAACAGCGACACCGAATCACAACAGAAGGAGATTGACACGGCTGTTTCCATGTTGGCATGGTAGCGCCACATGGGGGTGTGTCGCTACTCTACCGCTGCATGGAAACTTAGTAAATATGGACTCCAGTGAGGTTAGTCGCTAGGCGCTCTCCTAACAAGTGAGGTGGTTTTCTGTGAGATAATGTTACAGTTGCATAAGTCTTTTGTTCATTTCCAATGCGTCAGTTTATTTATTACGATATAAACAGTTTATTTAAGCTGTTGAATTGTCTCAGCACAAACCCATCAGTGTCAATTCGATGACAGGCTTTAAAATTTGTGTCTATTGATTTGAAGCTTACTTAATAGATGAGAAGAGCAAATGTGAGGGCAATTTTCTGCGTTTTATAGCTTTTTCACATAAACTATTTAGTGCTGGTTTTATAAAGCCCACAAAGTTAAAACATTTTGTGTAATTACTTTTAGCCATCACTTTCTTAAATGTTATTTCAGCAGAGTAATTGCTGATAGCTCACTGGCTAGCCAGCCAATCAACTCTAGCCACGTAAATTCCTGTTTCAACTCGTTTGTCTAAAAAGTTGGCTATGAAATAACTTTCAAGTTTTTTTAGCAGTCCATCGTGTACATAAGGTACATGTAGATGCTTGCTGCCTATGAGCGGTCATGTTCTTTCATTAACTTATTCTTGCTCTATGATTACATGAAAATATATAGATATAAACACGTGTATTACTCTATTATTGGATTAGAATACAAAGCTACAACTACACTCATTACTCTATTATTGGATTAGAATACAAAGCTACAACTACACTCATTACTTTATGATTGGATGAGAACCTTTAAATATATAGACGCTGTCACAGGTTTCACAAGTGAGCTTTTTTTATCTTTCTTTTTTATTTCATATTTGTCCATATCTTCGTTGTCTTTGTTCTTCTAGTCTTTTTCCTCTCAACTTTTTTGCTTTGATCTCTCATTCCGTTGCTTTGATCTCTCATTCCGTTGCTGGTCCATTATAGCATTTTTTTACAAACATTACCACCTTTTATGTTACATTTTCACTATCTTCATCCTTTTTTGGCTTATTGGCCAAGGCATGCCCAGGATAATTTTAAGTTATGTTGTGTAACATACAATTCACGTGTTACAACATGTTACAGTGATAATAAATGAAGAGACCGGAGAGGAAGACAACAGAATGATGTGTTACTATGGTTACAGCTGTGATTACTGTAAGTTTCTTATACTGCAACCTTCTGAACCGCAAGAGATTTTTTTTTATACTAGACCTTATCGGCTGTGACAGCTTTTATATGGAGTTTTCCTACATTTTATCAGCCATCAATTATGGAGCCACTGGGGCTACGGGCCAGCCAGGTGCTGATGGAGAGCCTGGTCAACCTGGTGCACCAGGTATTCAAGGACCACCTGGTAGCACCGGTGTTGATGGTGATGTCGGAGAGAAAGGGCAGCCTGGAGCCACTGGGGCACCTGGAGAGCCAGGACAACCTGGTATGAAAGGAAACCAAGGAAGAGATGGTAATACTGGCAGACCTGGAAACCCTGGTACGACTTGATTATAGACTTTATTTGTTCAAATGGTCTAAAGGTCCAGCCACACGTAACGAATTATTCGTTCAATCTGACCGAATTCACGAATTTCACAGAATTCACAGATTTATTCGGCCGAATATCACAGAATCGTCTGAGCTGTGCATGCACACCGAATTCGTCAACGAAACGCTTTTAATTGGCTAACCAATTTTTTTAGCGAGCACGGTTCTAGTAGCTTTGACAAGTGGTATAGTCCAAGACACCTACGACGACACACAATAAAAGTATCACCGCGATATGACTTGATACATACGATGCAACGGCCTATATGCGCTATTGTTGGTTCTCTCTCGTTGGTTCACCATGGCAGGAACTTCTCATCGTGTATCCAGAATTTTCTTTTAGATGTTTTAGAAGCTATGAATTATTTCTTTTTCAATAATAATAATTTCTTTTTATGTAGCAAAAGCTCCGTCGCAAAAACAGTCGCTATCTTTAGCGCATATAGGCAGTTGCATCGTATGTATCAAGTCATATTGCGGTGATACTTTTATTGTGTGTCGTCGTACGTGTCTTGAACTATACCACTTGTCAAAGCTACTAGAATCGTGCTCGCTAAAAAATTAGTTAACCAATTAAAAGCGTTTCGTTGACGAATTCGGTGTGCATGCACAGCTCAGACGATTCTGTGATATTCGGCCGAATAAATCTGTGAATTCCGTGAAATTCGTGAATTCGGTCAGATTGAACGAATACTTCGTTACATGTGGCCAGACCTTAATACTGGCTAATTATGCTTCTAATTGCAAGATGAAGTAGAGAATAAGGCATAGCAACATGGCTGCTAGCAATAGATATATGATATACATGTAATATTATAGCAACCAGTTTGCTTTTTATACATATAATTTGGGTTTTGTTAATGACAGGGCGACCAGGTTCTGATGGGCTACCTGGAACAAGAGGACAAGATGGCAGAGACGGATTTGATGGAAGAGATGGTTTTGATGGTTCTCCGGGTGAGCCAGGAGAGCCTGGATTTCCAGGCCAAGATGGGAATCCTGGTTCAAGTGGACAACCAGGTACTCCTGGACAAGATGGTTTTCCTGGCCAAACTGGTGTGCCTGGACAGACAGGCGCTAATGGAGAGCCTGGCTCACCAGGTCAAAAAGGAAATGCTGGGATCAGAGGATCAAATGGGTTGCCAGGAAGGGATGGATTACCAGGAGAAAGAGGTGCTTCTGGTGCACCTGGTTCAGATGGTAGACCGGGAAATGATGGACGTGATGGCAATCCAGGAGACAGAGGAGCACCAGGACAACAAGGTCGAAATGGAGAGCCAGGTAGACCTGGCACTCCTGGTTTAAAAGGTAATGCAGGAGCCGATGGAAGAGATGGAAGGGATGGGGAAGATGGTAGAGATGGCAACAGAGGAGAACCAGGGCAGCAAGGAGCTCCAGGTCAACAAGGTTTGCCAGGCCAACCTGGTAATGAAGGACAGAGTGGATCACCTGGAGCTAGGGGTGCAGATGGGCAGAATGGTGAAAAGGGTGATAGAGGAATCTCTGGGCAAGATGGTAGACCAGGAGAACGTGGGCAGCCTGGCACACCAGGGCTGCCAGGTAGTACTGGAGCGTCTGGTACTCCAGGCCGTGCTGGTAATCCTGGACAGGATGGTCAAGATGGAAGAGAAGGCTCACGTGGAGAAGCAGGAAGGCCTGGCCAAGATGGGGTGAATGGGCAAGATGGACAAAATGGTAGAGATGGTATTGATGGTTTTGATGGGGCGCCAGGGGTAAAGGGTAACCAGGGTGTTAGAGGTGAGCCTGGCGCTTCAGGAACTCCAGGACAAGATGGTATTGATGGGCGTCCAGGCGAGAGAGGTTCTCCAGGGAACATAGGTCAGCAAGGTCAAACTGGCTCTGAAGGTCAACCAGGACAAGATGGTAGCCCAGGACAAGATGGATCGGATGGATCGCCCGGGATGCCAGGGCGAGATGGCTTTGATGGTCAGCCAGGTGCACCTGGGCAACCAGGACAGCCAGGTTCTAAGGGAAGCAATGGTTTACCTGGCAGAGATGGCAATCCAGGCAGAACTGGTGAGCGTGGTGACCAAGGTCTACCGGGAAGCCCTGGATCTGATGGTATTCCAGGAAGAAATGGTGCTAAAGGAGAGCGAGGAAATGATGGCGTACCAGGACAAGATGGTAGACCGGGTCAGCCTGGCAATGATGGATTAAGTGGAGATCCTGGCCAACAAGGTTTACCAGGCAAAGATGGGGCTTCTGGGCAACCTGGTCAAAATGGTCTTAAAGGAGAAAAAGGCAACAATGGTTATGATGGGCAGCCAGGATTACGTGGCGATTCAGGATTACCTGGAAGAGATGGAAATCCGGGAAGAGAAGGCCAGAAAGGAGCAGATGGGGCTCCAGGCTTTAATGGTAGAGATGGGCAAGATGGTAGACCTGGAGACCGGGGAGCTGATGGAATCCCTGGTAACCCTGGAACCGATGGGCAAAGCGGAGCTAAAGGTGAACAAGGAGAACCTGGTCAGCCTGGAGAAAATGGTAGAGATGGAAGGAATGGGTTTGACGGCAGAAATGGTCAAGATGGGCAACCTGGGGAAAGCGGTCTAGCAGGGCTACCTGGTGCTCCAGGATCTGATGGTCAGCCCGGTGTCAATGGAAATCCTGGCACCCCTGGCATCAGAGGATCCAAGGGAGAGCCTGGAAGAGCAGGTGCAACTGGAGCTGCAGGACGAAATGGAGAGCCAGGAAGAGATGGTCAATCTGGTTCTCCTGGTTTTGATGGACAAAATGGTTTACCCGGACTAAAAGGAGATTCAGGAGTGAAAGGCGCTCCTGGTAACCCAGGTGCACCAGGCTTCTCTGGTGCCCCAGGACAGGATGGCCAAGATGGGAATGATGGGCAAGATGGTAGACCCGGTGAAAGGGGAAGTCCTGGACAACCTGGCACTGATGGAAGAAATGGACAACCTGGAAGCAAAGGTATGTAGCAAATACTGTGTAATCATTTAAATTTCTATTATTTTGTAAAGTTGCCTACATAGTTATAAACTTAGTTTTACTATTCCAAATAAATGAACTTTCATACTTCTCTTATGGAATAAAAATGTGCACCCTTGACATAGGTTCACCTGGTTCTGATGGACGAAGTGGAAATCCTGGACAGGATGGTCGACCGGGTGAGCCGGGTAGAGATGGATTCGATGGACTGGATGGTTCACCTGGCTTTCCCGGACAGCCTGGTTTACGAGGAAATGATGGACAACCTGGAGATACTGGTGCACCTGGTGCACAAGGGCAACCTGGTCAACCCGGTCAGAGAGGAGACAGAGGTTCACCCGGCCAGCAAGGAGCTCCAGGGAAAGATGGGGATCCTGGAAGAGATGGAGACAGGGGATCAGATGGAGCTCCGGGGCAAAGTGGTAGAGATGGACAAGATGGTAGACCTGGAGAGAGGGGTGCTGATGGCCTACGTGGTACTCCTGGATTTGATGGGCAAAGTGGCGCGAAAGGAGATCAAGGTGAACCTGGTCAGCCTGGGCAGGATGGAAGAGATGGAAGGAATGGGTTTGATGGTCAGGATGGAGAAAGAGGAAGTCCAGGAGTTCCTGGCAGAGATGGTTCTAATGGTCTTCCTGGTAAGAAATATTGTAAACTATGAATTTTATATTATACCAGCGCCATAATTGGCTAATATTTTAGTATGAATAGTGCACAGAACTTACCGTACTATAGTGTGTTGTAAACTGATTGTTATTTTTGCACTTTGTGTAGCATATACATGTATGTACTGTATATGCTACACATGCACATATACACATGTAGCATATCCATGTATGTACATATATATGCGTATTCTGTGCTGCTAACAGATATTGTAATGATAACTATCTGATTTCCTTTGGATAATAAATATTGACTTGTTTGTGTATATGAAGGCTGATGATGCAATGGATATTTTGTATCCGCTACAACTTTTGTTTGTCCGAAGTCCTCTGCTAGAACAAACTTTAAATAATATATTTGAATTTTGGCTTTTGCAGGAGAAAGAGGTAATTCGGGCCAGCCTGGCGACCGAGGTAGTCCAGGCAGAGATGGATCAGATGGAAATCCTGGCTTTCCAGGACAAGATGGTCAACCTGGCTCGCCTGGTAGAGATGGTGAGCCTGGGAGAATTGGTCAAGATGGCAGAGACGGATTTCCTGGTGAACCTGGAGAGCACGGCCAACCTGGAAATCCTGGTCAGCAGGGTTCACCTGGGAGAGACGGAGAAAGAGGTAGAGATGGCTCTCCTGGTGAACAAGGTGCACCTGGTAGGCCTGGACAGCAAGGCCAACCCGGACAACCCGGTGGTCAAGGACTTCCAGGAAGTGATGGCAACCCAGGCAGAGATGGAGAAAACGGCTCTCCTGGAGCTCCAGGCCAAAATGGTAGAGATGGGCAAGATGGTAGACCTGGGGATAGGGGAGCAGATGGAATTTCTGGTACTCCTGGCTTTGATGGTCAGAATGGAGCTAAAGGAGACCGAGGTGAACCTGGTCAGCCCGGACAGGATGGTAGAGATGGACAAGACGGATTTGATGGCCAACCTGGACAAGATGGACAGCCAGGCCAGAGTGGCCAGCCAGGTGGGTCCTGCACAACTGTCAAATGGCTAATCCTAAATGACAGTAGAAGGAGTCAATGCTCCATCTTGACTCCTAGACACTATAGCTTGTTGTCTGTGCTCACTGTAATTTATTGTAAGCAAGTGCAAAAAGTGGTTTGCCACTTTTGTGTTGCTGTAACTTGGGCTGGTTGACTGAAATATTCTCCTAAACTTGAGTGAATAAGAACTCAATATATTTGTCTCATTCCAAAAATTCTCATAAGTTTTCACAACGCACTTAGGACAACTTAATTTTTGACTATATCTACATCCAGTTACTCTGCTACTCTGTAAAATAATGAAACAATCTATAATTGTTTTACACGCTAGTAGGATTGTCTCGCGGTATATGTATGGTGACTTGTGTTTGTTGAGTTTTTATTATTTCAAGTCTGTAAAACCTCATGACGCTATCATGAACACATCTATCATTGTTACCTCATAAACATCTCGGACAAACATTATAGAGCCTGGCTATGACAAGGTCAAATAACCATCTAGGACATACATTATAGAGCCTGGCTATGACAAGGTCAAATAACCATCTAGGACATACATTATAGAGCCTGGCTATGACAAGGTCAAGTAACCATCTCGAACATACATTATAGAGCCTGGCTATGACAAGGTCAAGTAACCATCTCGAACATACATTATAGAGCCTGGCTATGACAAGGTCAAATAACCATCTAGGACATACATTTTAGAGCCTGGCTATGACAAGGTCAAATAGAGGCAAAAAGTGAAACTTCTGTTTGAATCTATCAATATGAAACTTCGTCTTCAAGTTGAGGTTCTTTTTAAATTACTCGGTTGTTTTGCTTGATAGGCGAAAGAGGATCTCCTGGTAGAGATGGAAGTCCAGGAGCTCCGGGAGATAGAGGAGCTGCAGGGGAGCCTGGTCAACCAGGGCTGCCTGGTAGTACTGGTCTACCTGGACAAGATGGAAATGCAGGAAGAGATGGGGAAAGAGGGTCTCCTGGAGCACCAGGGCAAAATGGTAGAGATGGACAAGATGGCAGACCTGGAGAAAGGGGTGCTGATGGATTATCTGGCACACCCGGATTTGATGGTCAGGATGGAACCAAAGGCGATCGTGGAGAACCTGGGCGTCCCGGGCAGGCTGGTAGAGACGGTCAAAATGGATTTGATGGAAGGAATGGTGAAGATGGACGGCCCGGCCAAGATGGTCAACCGGGTAAGTCAGTTTTCATGCTACGTATCAGGATAGTAATAAGTTTTAATACTTTTTTCATAAGAGCAGCTGCCACAAGGTCTCTACTGCTTCTCATCCTCATTCAAGCACTACAGTCGAGCACCTCATGAGATCACCCTTTTATCAGTGATATACTAAGTTGATCAAGCGCTGTACAGCTCGGAGAATGTCTCATAAACAAAAAGAAAAGATTGGGTGAAAGTAATTGCCTTTTTATTTTCTTAAAGGATACAGGATACTGGCAGGAAACACCTCACACATACCAACACTACCAACGATCTGTTGGATGATGGGAATTGTTTCAAACTTTGGCGTGTAGAATAATACAGCATATATATATATATATATATATATATATATATATATATATATATATATATATATATGATGTATGATGATTTTAGTGAGAGCAGTAGCTACACAAGATGACTTTAGTGAGAGCAGTAGCTACCAATACTACACAAGATGACTTTAGTGAGAGCAGTAGCTACCAATACTACACAAGATGACTTTAGTGAGAGCAGTAGCTACCAATACTACACAAGATGACTTTAGTGAGAGCAGTAGCTACCAATACTACACAAGATGACTTTAGTGAGAGCAGTAGCTACCAATACTACACAAGATGACTTTAGTGAGAGCAGTAGCTACCAATACTACACAAGATGACTTTAGTGAGAGCAGTAGCTACCAATACTACACAAGATGACTTTAGTGAGAGCAGTAGCTACCAATACTACACAAGATGACTTTAGTGAGAGCAGTAGCTACCAATACTACACAAGATGACTTTAGTGAGAGCAGTAGCTACCAATACTACACAAGATGACTTTAGTGAGAGCAGTAGCTACCAATACTACACAAGATGACTTTAGTGAGAGCAGTAGCTACCAATACTACACAAGATGACTTTAGTGAGAGCAGTAGCTACCAATACTACAAAAGATGACTTTAGTGAGAGCAGTAGCTACTAGAGTTGCCCCGATTTTGGTATCGGAATCAGTATCGGTGCCGATATGAGTGTCAAGTATCTGAATCGGTATCGGCCGATCTTTTCTTAAAAAATCTGAACCTTCCGATACTTTTTACAGATCAACCATTTAGCAGAAAACTGTATTTTAGCCTGCTATACTAAGTAAAAAATCATCAGCTGTAAGCTTCTTACTTTTACTTAATGAATTTCAGGCCTGCCACACAATTTATTTCATGTCTATAGCCTGATCAACACAGCGAAGGAAACTTTTTAGCCAGAACGTAAACAAAAAGTGTGGTATTTACCAATTACAGCGATAGGTTTTATTGCAAGCAATCACGAACAAGATAACAAAAGTGGGAAACAAGAACGCAGTGTAATATTTCTATTTACTAGCATTACGAAAGTAATTTAAACAGTCGACGCATAAAGTTATCCATCCCTCTCTTGATCCTGACGATACAATGGATCGTTTGTAATGTACAAAAAACGGTAACCCCAGTGGCGTATCGGTATGTAGCCTGTCCTCCAACATCTGTTGCAAGGGAATCCCCTTCAGTACGCTCGGCTACATTGATAATGATGGAAGAAAAGAGACGTCTTACTGAGATAATTGAATCACTAACGGTTTTTAAAAGAAACATTGATTTGCTCTAAACTTGTACAGGCACAGCAGTTCATCCAACAATAGAAGAGGGACTTCGTTATCACAGATAGAACTGTACCACTAACAGTAATTACCTTTATTTACAAATTACAAGAAACATGGACTGTTTTGTTACTACATGCACGGTATGTCAGTATGTGAATATGTATATATTTTTTCCATAAATGCAAACAAATAGATACAATAATATTCATGTTTTCTTTGCATTATGTTTGTATTTGCAAATTAAAATGAGCTACTATCTATGCAACACAAAAGATCTGAATCGGTATCTGAATCGGATTATTTTTCAATTAGGATCGGTATATCGGATCGGTATCTGAATCGGCTGGTGAATTTAGAATCGGGGCATCTCTAGTAGCTACCAATACTACACAAGATTATAGTAGACTAAAACTATGTGCTCATATCTGCTCGACTGTTTAGAGATATTGGACTGTTTCTAACTTGTCTATGTATTTCCTTTCTAGGAGCTCGAGGACAACCTGGCATTGCTGGCAATGATGGTACACCAGGCTTACCGGGAGCAAAGGGAGACGCTGGAGTACCTGGTTCAGACGGGAGACCTGGAGAAAATGGTCGACCGGGATCTGATGGCAATGATGGTGCAGACGGTTTTCCAGGAGCACCTGGACAAGATGGTAGGCTAGGTAGAAAAGGCAATGATGGTAGACCAGGGGCTCCTGGAGCTATTGGACAGCCGGGTGAACAAGGGAGAAATGGTTTAGATGGTCAAAAAGGAGCGGTGGGTGCTCCTGGTAATAATGGACGAGATGGCATTCCAGGTCAACCTGGCAGGGCAGGTGATCGTGGTAGCCCAGGTGAGCCTGGAAGAGTGGGTCAACCAGGGTCCTCTGGTCAGCGAGGTAACAATGGAGCACCTGGGCAACCAGGGTTGCCTGGAGCAGATGGACAACCTGGACAAGATGGTCAGGATGGGCGAAATGGCTTTGATGGTAACCCTGGCAGGGATGGTAGTCCGGGAGCTCCTGGGTTACCTGGCAATGACGGATTTCCTGGGCAGCCTGGTCAACCTGGAGAACAAGGTCTTTCTGGTCAACCTGGAGTACCAGGTTCTACTGGACTGCCTGGTAATCGTGGAAATGATGGGGCTCCAGGACGTCCAGGTGATCGTGGTTCGAATGGTAATGATGGTAGACCTGGTCAACCCGGACAAGATGGAAATCCTGGACAGAGAGGATTTGATGGGCGGCCTGGACAGGATGGAAGACCAGGTTCAGTAGGTGCACCTGGGCAAGCTGGACAGCCTGGAAGAGATGGTCAGCCAGGACAGAGAGGGACTCCGGGTAGTCCTGGACAAAGAGGGAGCTCTGGACAGCCGGGGCAACGTGGAATCTCTGGTCAAGATGGTGAAACGGGTAGACCGGGAGAAGCAGGTCAAGATGGTCAACCTGGTTTTCCAGGAGCAACTGGACAGCCTGGTATAAGAGGAAGCAAAGGAGATCAAGGGTCACCAGGGAGCCCTGGACAAAGTGGAACAGATGGACTACCAGGGCAGCCTGGAAGACCAGGAGACATTGGTAGGCCAGGTACACCAGGCACAAATGGGGCAACTGGTGCTCAAGGGCTGCCAGGTTCACCTGGACAAAGAGGAATTCCAGGTAGTCGAGGTACTCCAGGAGAGCGAGGAGTAAATGGTCTGCCAGGACAGCAAGGAGAAAAAGGAGCTGTGGGAACTAAAGGGTCAAGGGGTCAAGATGGTCGAGATGGAGAAAGCGGCAATGATGGAAGGAATGGCCAGGATGGTTCACCTGGACAAAGGGGATCGACAGGTGCTAATGGTCGAGATGGTCAACCAGGAGCTCGCGGTTTTCCTGGAAGAGATGGACAACAAGGTGCACCCGGTCAGCCAGGGGAGCGTGGTCGAGATGGTCCAGCCGGACGTGAAGGACAGCGTGGTGCGCCTGGTCGTGATGGTTTACGTGGGTCAAATGGACAGGATGGACAGCCTGGTTCAAGAGGCTTTGATGGGAGACCTGGTGAAAATGGCTCAGATGGTCTGCCAGGACAACGAGGCTTACCTGGACAGAAAGGCCAAAATGGTGCTTCTGGACGTGATGGTGCTGATGGGTTTCCTGGTCAAGATGGAAATCCTGGGGTGCCTGGAAGAGATGGTATGTATTCACCTTTGATCCTTTCTGCAAATGTGATAACTATAAACATTTTCATTGAAACTGTCATAATCTATTTTGCAATATCCAATTTAATAAATTTGTAATTTTTTGCAGGTTTTGATGGCCAAATCGGCGAACGAGGCAGACCAGGTGACTCAGGACAACCTGGACAGCCAGGACCTCAAGGAGCACCAGGACAACAAGGGACCAGAGGGAATAACGGAAGAGATGGACAAAGTGGTCGGCAAGGCGCACCCGGTGAGCCTGGACAACGAGGAGAAATGGGACAACGTGGACAGCCAGGAAATCCTGGAAGAGATGGTGCTCCAGGTCAGCCTGGACAGCGAGGGTCCAACGGTCAAAATGGCCTGCCTGGAACTGATGGCCGTCCAGGTTTTGATGGTTCTCCAGGCAGACCTGGGCAGCCTGGTTTAATTGGGCAACCGGGTGAGCCTGGAGGTCGAGGTGCTACTGGAGCTACGGGAGCTAAGGGTTCATCAGGAAGAGATGGTCGAGATGGAATAAATGGCCTGAGGGGATCCCCTGGTAATCCTGGACAACGTGGATCTGATGGCCAACCTGGAAACCCTGGGGTTTCTGGTAGATCTGGCGCTAAAGGAACAAATGGTGTACCTGGCCAACCTGGTCGTGCTGGTCGTGATGGGCAGCCTGGAAGCCCTGGGCCTGCAGGCAATCCAGGATTACCTGGAAATGATGGCGAGAGAGGTCAACCTGGTGTTTCAGGAAGAGATGGTAGACCTGGACAACAAGGTTTGCCGGGTGGCCCTGGTCTTCAAGGTTTCCCTGGAGATAAGGGAAACCCTGGTCAACCAGGCCGTGATGGACGACCTGGAAGGCCAGGTCTGCGAGGACAAATTGGTGCCCCAGGTGTGAATGGAGTAACAGGAAGTACTGGTGTAGCTGGAAGACCAGGGCTACCTGGACGTGATGGAAACCCCGGGCGAACTGGTCTACCAGGATTTAGAGGTTCTGATGGACAGCGAGGTGCTCCAGGCGAGCGAGGAGAAACAGGTGAGGCTGGCATCAACGGAGCAACAGGAGCAACAGGGGCCAGAGGGCCAGCAGGGCCGGAAGGACAAAGAGGTACTCCGGGAGATCCTGGTCAAAGAGGTCTTGATGGAGAAATGGGAGCTACAGGAGCCACTGGAGTAGCAGAAACTGGTGCTACAGGCGCCCCTGGCAACAAAGGTCAAAAAGGAGAGAGTGGTGTATATGGCATAAATGGAGCCACAGGAGCTACTGGTGCTTCTGGTTTACCTGGAAACCCTGGTATACCAGGAAGCACTGGTCAACCAGGACTGGACGGAGCACCAGGTTTGCCAGGTTTAAAAGGAAATACAGGAAACATTGGCTTGGATGGAGAGAGGGGAGCAACTGGTGCAAGCGGTAGTTCTGGAGCACCAGGTGCGACTGGCATACCCGGAATACGTGGCTTAAAAGGAGATGAAGGTCAGCCTGGTGCAAGTGGTTTTGTTGGCTCTACTGGCAGAACTGGAACTCGGGGCATTAAAGGTGCACAAGGAAGAGCAGGTCCAACTGGTCTTTCAGGTCAAAAAGGAGAACCAGGCACGGGTATTGGGAAAGATGGAGCAACAGGAGCACCTGGGGAGCGAGGTTTACCTGGTAGTGCAGGTGTTAAGGGAGATCGAGGTTTTCCCGGTAATGCTGGTTCAAAAGGCAGGAAAGGAGAGTCTGGCGCATTTGGAATAAATGGTGCAACTGGTGTTCAAGGTGTTCCTGGTCAACCTGGAGTACCAGGAGTTGAAGGACAACCTGGGATTCCAGGTATAAAAGGAGAAAAAGGTTATGGCGAAAGTGGTGGAACAGGTGGTACAGGTGCTACTGGGGCTAGCGGCAGAAGAGGTGCCCCTGGACCCCGAGGTTTACCAGGTGAGCCTGGTGATGGATTTCTTGGAGCAGTTGGATCTACTGGAGCAACTGGTCCCATCGGTCAACCTGGTGTTCCTGGCTTTGTTGGTGCAACTGGATTAAAAGGAGAACCAGGAGATGGATTTGATGGACAACCAGGTGCAACTGGAGCAAGCGGTCAAAGAGGTCGTCGTGGACCAAAAGGTGAAAGAGGAGATGGAGAGAATGGAGAACCTGGTATTCCAGGAACACCAGGGTTACCAGGAAGTAAAGGAGAGGTCGGGGCCACGGGTTCAAAGGGTTCTGACGGAATTGTTGGTCGTCCAGGGTTTCCTGGTGAAAAAGGAGAACCTGGCATTTCAGGAGGAGAGCTTGGTGCAACTGGTGCTACCGGTCGTCCTGGAAACACAGGCTCTTCTGGATCTAGGGGAATAAAAGGAGAGCCTGGAGAGCGTGGATTGGACGGGCTTCCAGGTGTGACTGGCAGTATTGGAGTTCCTGGTGAAAAAGGATCAGATGGACAACGTGGAGAGCCTGGTTTACCTGGAGAACCTGGGGCAAAGGGTCTTCGCGGATTTCCTGGAGATGGTGGGCCAGGCACTAGAGGTTCGACAGGTGCAACAGGCAGGTCGGGAGTAGCTGGAGTCAAAGGAGACATTGGAATCCCTGGATTTGATGGACAAGATGGGGAAGTCGGAGCACCTGGAGACAAGGGAGCACCGGGACTTCAAGGTTTGTACAAAACAGCCTGAGTGTTCACGAGTCGAAGTCTTTTAAAATTTTCCTTTTTGTTGTTAAAATGTAGCAAAAACTTTTTTCAGTCATGCAATTCTTACTAGGGGATGTTTATTAGGGCAAAAGTTGCGCACTAGTGCTCACCAGACACATATAGATAGAGTTAACCATCTGAAGCTAACAGGCATGCTTTGGCGTTTTTGTCAAGCAAAACGGCAATGTGTAGTTTTCTTAGAATGAAGCAATTTAGGCTTTATGTATCTGTAAACATTGGTACCCTAATTACAGTGGACTGAACAGAAATGCAAACTATCTTATAGTGTTTGTAGATTGGCCATATGATGGTGCAATCAGTTAACCAATGTGAGAGGAAGTACTGCTGAGTGAATGTTTGCAGGAGCAATAACGAAAATAATAATCTAGTATATTGATCAAGCATACAATCTGAGATAGAAATATTTTAATTTTCATTGTAGTTCGCAGCTGCATATATCTATTGCTTATTGTTTCTAGGA
The DNA here is from genome assembly GCF_963576615.1 of Watersipora subatra. Classification (NCBI taxonomy): domain Eukaryota; kingdom Metazoa; phylum Bryozoa; class Gymnolaemata; order Cheilostomatida; family Watersiporidae; genus Watersipora; species Watersipora subatra. Next base: position 11,537,778 of record NC_088708.1, on the reverse strand, counting down.
ATTCCTGGGTTGACCGGTGCGAAGGGAGAACGTGGAGAGCCTGGAGCACCTGCTGCTGGTGGTCCTGGGTTTAAAGGAGAAAAAGGAGATCTTGGCCTTCCTGGTTCAGATGGTGTACCAGGGCCTCAAGGAGAGAAAGGAGTTCCTGGCGATAGAGGATTTGATGGTGTGGAAGGCTCAGTGGGAGAGCCTGGGAATCCTGGCATCAAAGGAGACCAGGGTTTGGCTGGTTTGCAAGGTGACATCGGGGCAACCGGGGAGAGAGGGCCTAGAGGACAAAAAGGAGAACCAGCTGGTTTTGAGTTAGGTGGGGATGGAATAGGTGCAACAGGCTCCACTGGTGTCAAGGGTATTAGGGGTGCACCTGGTTTGCAAGGAGTAACTGGAGCACCTGGATTAAGTGGTGCCAATGGTACTGATGGAGCACCCGGCCTACCTGGCATGAAAGGGGAACCAGGAGCGCCTGGTGCAGCCGGACCAGTTGGTTTACCTGGTGCTACAGGTGATCCTGGAGCACAAGGTGATCCAGGGTTGAAAGGATCAATGGGTGATCAAGGTCTGCCTGGTCTTGATGGAGCTGATGCAGTAGCAGGAGAGATTGGTGCAACTGGAGTTCCTGGTGCTCCTGGAATCAAAGGAGCATTAGGAGACATTGGAGCTCCTGGGCCACAAGGAATAAAAGGTGAAATGGGAGACAGAGGTCTGCCAGGTGTCACTGGGGAAAGAGGCTTGAAAGGATTCAAAGGAGATGCAGGTTTTGATGGCCTGGATGGCAGACTCGGTGATACCGGTCTTCAAGGTCCAACTGGAGAAAAGGGAGAGCAAGGTGTAAAAGGCATCGCCGGCATTGTTGGTCCTAAGGGTGCGAGAGGCGATCAGGGAGCTCAAGGTCTTAAAGGAGCTGCCGGAGCAACAGGAGACAAAGGAATTGTTGGTGATCCTGGAGTAGATGGCAGAGATGGAAAGTTTGCCGTGACAATTAATGAATGTTCCACGAATAATGGCGAGTGCTCCCAAGTCTGCCTTAATACACTAGGAGGATATTACTGCGCTTGTGACAAAGGCTTTGAGCTTCTAGCATCTGGCCCATCTAGTTGCGATGGTAAGTACTGCTGAACACAGCTTGGTAAAAAATAGCTCTAGAATAGATTCACTTAAAGAAATCGAGCAAAAATTTAATAGTAACTAAGTGCAGTCATATAATCTCCATCTTTGCTGGATTGTACGCTAACCACTGTACTTTCTAAACGCTTTAAGGGTAGTAGGAAGTATTGCTCATTTCTTACCTGCAAAGTTTTTTATTTTGAACGAGAAAATTCATTGTGATCCAATAACCGTGTAAACCAAACTATAGTTACGGCAGCTTTGCTATCAGCACTGTTGTTTTGGTTTTAGCGGGAACTATCTACTGCGACAGCTATTTTCACTATGGCACATTGTGCTACTGTCAAAAGCTTGGAGTCGTCACTCCTATGAATGGAACAGCTTGTAAAAATATAGATGAGTGTGCTGTTGATAATGGCAACTGTGAACACATATGCACAAACACTCTGGGAAGTCGTACTTGTTCCTGCGATCCTGGCTATGCGCTGACAAGTGATGGACGCGGGTGTCAGGATATTGATGAATGCGCTGAAAAAGCTGACGGCTGCAGCCATATCTGCGTCAACACACTTGGAGGCTATTACTGTGGCTGTCCAGCTAACATGGAAATGTCTACTTCACCAAGTCCTTCTATAGACCTTTGCGTACCTAATCAAAGTGAGTATAGCAAATTATCATTTCAGATGCATTTTGGTAGATTTATGCAAATTGAACCTAACATCGAAGTGCAGTGTATTTTCTGCTCAGCATTTTCAGAACAACATTCCGTAAATTTAATATTGTCATGTGAATAATATTGCTTTTGTGTTTTGGTCGCTAATTGTGAATGGTTTTAAATGGTTTTATTGCTTGAATATGAGGTCACTATAACATAAACTCTATGATTTGACTCTTACAGGAGGAAAGTGCGAATGGACGAAGGATTACCGCAATGTATGTTATTGCCATTTGGCAAATAATTTTGCTGTCACCAAGGAAAACACGACTTGTCAACCACGTAACGAATGTGCAAAGAATAATGGAGGGTGCGCGCATGTCTGTACCAACACACTAGATGGTCACATGTGTTCGTGTTTTCCACCACCTAATAGCGGCGAAACTGCTGGCTGGCCTAGCGATGTTTGGCAGCTTAGTACCAATGGGTATGATTGCATGGACGTAGATGAGTGTGCCGATCCAGCATTCACGACCACCACGTGTCGATCAGAAACACACTACTGCATTAATAAGCCTGGATATTGGGAATGCATACAAAGAGGTTTAATAGTCGCAAAGTCTGGAGCTGTCTTGTCACAACGTATGTCCCAAATATTACTTCGCAGCACTTGTGTAAAAATTAAACTATGTAATTCATTGGAATACAAATGCTCTTTCACCTCAAGCAGACTTGTTAAGAAATGGTTACTATATGTTAACACATGTTAAGAATGGTTAATATATGTTAGCATAGCTTAATCACATATTAACATATAGTTAGCATATGTCAATGTAAGTTAACATATAGTTAACATACGTTAACCATGTTTTAACATATAGCTACCGTAAAGCTAACAAACGTTAACGTATTTTAAAAGACGCGCTTGTCAACATATAATCTTATTTGTTGCAGTGAGTGGCAGCAAGCAAATATCTGGCGACTCTATGCTGAGCACAATGATAGTCGGCAGCATTTCAATTGTCATCATCGTCGTGCTGCTGTCAATCATAGTCGTCCTTAAAGCGAGAGAGCGAAGAGCTTCAAGGTACTGAGTTGTAGGCTAACAAACACTCACCGAGGATATTCATTGCTCAAAAGATCGCTCTCAGTTCTGAGCAGCTTTCATTATATATTTAAACGGAATTAACTTTAGCATACAAGTCAGCATGTATTTCATGATACTCGGTAGGTTTTGCCCAACATTCTGTTAATAGACTTTGTGTATCTATCTAAAAAAACTTAGACTTATTTTGTTTATGCTTGCAATATTCTTTTTCAAACCTGCGGTTTTACCGATTGTATGCTTCAGTGTTGTACGGGAGCTGTACTGTATTTTGTAATATTTATATGGCCAGAAGCGTGAGTAGTAATCCAGAGAGAACATGATTGCTAGTGTTTCTTATATTACTTATTAAGAAATACAGCAATGTATTTGGGAAGCTGTGAATGTATCTTTGTCTGTACACACTGTATCCCAGAACTTGCATAGCCCTAGCATACTTTTGTATGTTCCTAGTAGATGTAGTTAGAGGATAAGGTTGACTTGATTAATTTGGAACATATAATATGTTGAGTAATATATCAGAAAAGGCATTACATATTCTAAAGCCAGCTAAGTCAGTTACGTAACTATTGCAACTGTGGTGAAAGCTAAAATTTCACTGAGTTATTTGCTCAATTGAGCCCTGTTTATATCTGGGAGGATAACTCCAATCATTCATATGTTTTTATTTACATATACATGTAAACATAAATAGCTAATTCTTGCTCACGGCTAAAGACACTGCAATGAGAAGAGATTCTGAAAGCTGTAAACATGGCAGTATAGCGTGACGCTGTCTCACTCGGTCCGACTACCATTCTGACGACTTGGCCTTACCAGCCCTAGACTCTCATAAGTTATAGCCATAACTTATGAGAGTCTAGGGGTGGCTAAGGCCATAGCCACCATATACCACTATAACCCTAAAATATCATAGGTTATTAGGGGTGGCCTTACCACCATAGCCCTAAAATCTCATAGGTTATTGAAGCTGCTTTTTCAAAAATGAAACACTTCAAGTGTAATATTAAGAATAGGTTAGTTTCAATTGTGATACACATTAACAATTTGGTTTTTTACTGGCTTGACAGAGAAAAATAGAGAATGTGTAGTTAGTGCCGCTCTGGGTGTGATGTATTCAGAACTATGGAACTATGTGCGTGTCTGTGACTGACTCCTCCATTCATGTTCATGGTTTTTAGAATGGTGTAGTCACTTCCTCTGCCTCTTTGTTATTACCAGCGACAAATTTATAATTTGTTCAAGTTGTATTAGCAGTATTTTAGATTTTAAACACACGAAAGATAGACACATAAGGCATTTTAGATATTAGATGTACCTCAGATATATATATGATTAGCTGCTGAATAGAATATGAGCATAGATGTTCCAAGTATAAATACAGAAATAAAAAATATTACATATAAACAAATCTATCTAGAAGTAGATCAGATCTCCGCTAGCTTTACTGGCCACCAACTAGGCATGCAATAATGTACTATATGCTGACCAGACAAGTGTCGAGGGTTTTGAAGGCAGTTACCATTTAGGTGCTTTACTGAGCTCAGCAAAAGGTTACACTATTGAAAGAAGCCAGTGGTTAACACAGACTCTTGGTAAAAACTGCTGGTATTCACAGGCTGTCGCAGATAGCCCTGGTAAGGATAATGCTCTGTAGCTATAGGTGTTTGGTGAGTGTTTCCGTGTTGATATTTTGGTGCACTACGCATATTTTCTAACTTCTGATTGCTTTCTAGGTTTTTCGATCAAAATGGCCTAGCATAGGCAAATACTACTAAATAAATATGCAGAAAATTAGACGTCATGAAAACATAAAAACAACATAATAGGCATACACTACTCTACACACAATAACATAGCTATCATGAATTAGAAATGGAACAGATATTCAATCTGTTTTTTCCTTTATTCTTACAGCTGTTACATAATATTTGGTATTTAATAGCGTACAGTTTGGTGTTGGCTAACTGTCACGTCTCTCTACTCCACAGTGAACTTTTCTAGCTTTCTTTCCATATAATACCAAGCAGGGTGGCTCCTGCCTTAGGTATTGGCACCTTTCCATCTTGCTTAATCTCTCATCGCCATAATATTAGAGTTCCTCACTATACTAGGTAGAATGCTGCCAGACACTTCCTATAAATGTAATGAGACCACAACTCCTTCTTTAATCAAGCTGTTCATTTCTATGACTGAACCATGGCTTATGCTTGCGCAACTTGGGCCCAGTCTTGGCTTAGTGAGATGTTGCGGAGAATACTTGAGTATCCACTAAAATCATGTTTGTGGTCCTTATGGAACTAAAGCTAGCGACAGGGTAGCATTGTACCAACAACATTTGTTTGTATGAAGTGGCATGTGAATGTCTGCAACTTGTGCTCTATATTCAGCGCATTACCAGTCAGCGGACACGCTGCAGCATCACCTTCTAACACCCTCCGAACACCATAAGGCGGGTGAAGGTTTCTGAAGATCTGTTGGATGGTTTTTGGTGTATCAATGCACAGTTTGCATCCAGGACCACTTATTGGGATATATATGTATGTGGTTAATTCTTATCCTAAAACAATCAGGTTTATAAAAACAATCTGCACACTCACAGCATATCACTATCTTGATAGACATTAAACAGTCTAAAATCACTAACAACCACTACACCAAACTACAACCACTAACAACTATGTAACTAATTAAACAACTAAGATCTAAACTGCATTACAATTTACAAATTGCTTCGGTTCGTATGGAATGCCATGTGAATATCTGTTAAAACCGTCTAAAATTTAGAAAAAAATACAATTTTTTTGCGTTAGAAATCACCAGTGCTCACATCATAAGCAACTGTGCAATTGCCTCTTTATAATTCAGCAGGTGCGCATTCTAAATTCAGCTTGCAATGCACAAAATAAAACCAATCCATTAAACAAGCAACCATTCTGCAAGGTTCTCTACCAACACCAAGCAAGATTCTCTACCAACACCAAGCAAGATTCTCTACCAACGCCAAGCAAAGTCTACTTACTAAAATGGATTACAAACTTCTTCAGTTTATTAAGTCTTTAATAGTTTCTTCCGGTTGGTCAGCCCATCTACCTTTCTTCTAGCTGGAGGTGTCTCCATTCTTATCATGTGAATCCCAAATGTATTGTATAACAAAAGGTTAAGAGTCAAACAAGTGGTTAGTCCAGCACCGGTCATTTGGCAAGGAGGAACAGGTACTCGTGTTGCAGGGGTAGGCCTACAATCTGCTATATGTATATTAATTTCACTTTAAAATATTTCTTTCCGTGTAGGGCTCAGTTGTTCCCATCATTACAGGCTGACTATTATTTGACATACAGACCGCTCTATTATACAAATGTAGCTTCTCAATGTGTGATTGTAAAGTGCTGAACCTGCTAGAGCATAAAGGAAAGGTGATGCATTGACAAGACAGCACTAGCTGTAGCTGCCGAGGTCTGGAGGTTCGCAGTAAACTCTAGCTAGTTCTTAGCAAGTTGACCTGAAAATTCAGGCTATTTCATTGATCGTAATATCTGCTATATAAATTGATACCAAAGGTCTGTTTGTCATCGAAAGGAATGATTAGGCATCATAGACTTCTAGACCAAATTAGGTTGTTATTAGAAGTATGATTATGTGAAGGGTCAATCAACTTTGCATTGCTTTACCATACTCCTTGATAATTTTCACAGCACTGGCAGCTAATAGAGGTGTTGTCTAAACCATTACACGCTCTGATGCACATGCAGAGTGTATGAAAACATGAGACACATAAAGGCTAAACAAGCTTGGAGTGTAAATTATCTAAAGATTCTAAACCATGACTAGAGAGTTAATTGCATCATTTACAAGAGCATATTTGTTTGTGTTGATGTGCTCGAGGCTGACTGTGTTGATGTGATCGAGGCTGACTGTGTTGATGTGCACGAGGCTGACTGTGTTGATGTGCTCGAGGCTGACTGTGTTGATGTGCTCGAGGCTGACTGTGTTGATGTGCTCGAGGCTGACTGTGTTGATGTGCTCGAGGCTGACTGTGTTGATATGCTCGAGGCTGACGAGGCTGACGAGGCTGACGAGGCTGACGAGGCTGACTGTGTTGATGTGCTCGAGGCTGACTGTGTTGATGTGCTCGAGGCTGACGAGGCTGACGAGGCTGACGAGGTTAATTTTTTTAGAATGGCTGTCATCAACGACCGTTGCGGATTCGGGCCGCTGAAACGGAACGCAAATTTGCAAAAGTGTGCGAATCTGTGGCTCTACTCTATCATACTCGGGCTCGTTGTCTTTGGAGTCTCCGGGTGCTACAGTTATATGAGTGCCGTGCTAAGCACATCACAGACTGTCTTCTCTCTCAGCTCACAAGATGTCGGAGTCTGGTATTCAATGTTTGAAATTGGCAGTATTCTTTCTAACCTTATCGCATCATATTTCTTCACCAACAAGAATGTACCAAACGTAAGACAGTATAGATCAATATGGGTTTGTTGAACTGATTGCATATAAAATATTATTCACAGTCTATGCTTATCCAATCTTTGCTACGAAGTTTATTGCTCCTAAAATGAAGTCGAAAGTTCTTCAACTGGAATTAACAGACAGGTAATGATGAACAGCAAAAATTCGTTAAAACGAAACAGCATTCCTCAGTGAATCTTGGCGGTGTTGTATCTCTTTCTCTTGTCACCTAACCATTTTAATATATTTGATGAGAAAACTGTGAATGGCAAGCCACCAGTTGACGCCTGTCAGTATGACAAATGTGTCAAAAACTTAGGAGGTGTTTACATCAGGATGATTTTTCAGAGTTGTGTAGCCGCTGAGGAGTTGGAGTTGGAATGGCTTCTACTCTGTTTACGATTTGAAATGCATTTTTGCAAAAATTACACTAAACCAACTCGAGTTCTGGCTATACAAACTAGGTAACCTTTGGTAGCCAATAAAATACAAGATCGATGTTGATTCCATTTGTTTGTATTTTCGGCACTATCACCATTGCGAGATATGATTGGTCAATTCCGGTCAAGAACGGGAGTCAAAAACGGATTAACATAGTATGCCACATTTCACTGATTTTGTGTCGGCCACTGGGACAAAGCTGTATTTACAATTATTATTCGGGAAGCATCTCCAATAAAATCGTCTTGGTGCAACTGCACCCTGACTCAGCGCGGTACACATGCACTAATTAGGTTGTTTACAGTATTTTTGGTGGTATTGGACTCAAAAGATTTTGCCACATCTGTCTTTGCCTATAGGTGCTGTCCTGTGGTCTCACGGTCGTCATTGTCGGTGCATTTACTCATGCTATCCCTCATTTCCTACTTAATTATGAGGAAAAGATTCAAAGCACAAAGGAAGTCGATGCAAACTTTTACATTGCAGAGTAAGTAGCTCATTCTGTTATCTCGCAAGTTAAAAGTGAAGCCTTTTCTATCATTTAAATCATTCTATCATTTAAATCATTCTATCATTTCTTTCAATCATTTAAAGTTCATATCGTAACACAAAATACATTAAATAGTTTTTAGGTGCCTCTGTCTTTTCGCCCTCCCTTACTCGACCAACTTCCCTTGCTGACTGAGCTATGTGCCAAAACAGTAGCTGTGTCCCTTAATCTCGCTGCATGTCCTTCTGTTTTCCTGAATTAGTTGACTGATATACTTCTGCAACAGCTCGATGACTTCATTCCTCACATAAGTGGCTTCAACTTTATGGTAGATACAATTCAATCTTGTAGATAACTATAAACAATCTTCTCTCAAAGATAAACTCATTTTGACATACTGCGAGCTTTACACAATGATAAGATAATGAAGGACTGACTTGAGCGATTAAAACGAGGTACAGGTTTGTTTGTTGACGACCTCCTGTCAGTTTTATCACCATAACACAATCGGTATTTGTTAGTTCGCTTCTATCTTTCTTTACTTTTCTCCTTTTCTTTATTCTTTCCCTCGGTCTTGTGTACTCACCCATTCACTCATTCTCTATCCCACCTTCTTCACACAGGGCAATCTCAATAACAGGGCATCTCATGTGTGAAAGAAATAATAACAGGATGGTTCTCACTAATGATTGGCTGTTCCTTCTAATGTCTATCTTCATTTCATAAAAAATTGATTTGATTTCAGAAACCTCTGTGACAGCTTGAGAGCCAACATATCTTGGAATACTACAGGTAGAGTATAGTAGCATGAGTTTTACCTTATTCATACCGCAGTCTGTCATAGAACAAACATACTACAAACTGCTACTGTAGCCCTAGATCTTAAAGACTTTGAACTATTTACTAACTTTATGTATCCAAGCAGTTTAGCAGTTCATAAAACAAAAACTTGTATAAACATTGGTGGCAGATTAAGAAGCAGAGAACTTATAATATATACAAAAGTTCACTAAAGATTTTTTAATTGTCAAGTAAAACCCAAACACAATCGATCATATGTTGAGACAGCGGTGCAAACATTGCAATGCTCAAGCTTGGAGTTCTATATAGCCAGCCAACAATGTTATTGCAAATTTATAGTGGTGTAAGCAGCTATCACTTGTAGTCGTAGACCTATTAACTATACTAACTATATTACTAGGTAATAGTCATAGACCTATTAACTATAATATAGTTATATAGTATATTATTATTACTAGTTAATAGTCATAGACCTATTAACTATTAACTATATTAACTATACTGTATAGTTAATAGGTCTATGCTTTTAGTCAAAAAAACACTTTGTAGCAGTTTCTTCTGGATTCTGCCTAAAGCTTTAAGTTTTGTGTGGTAGTTTCAAACACCTTAATTGTTTCACTGACTTAGTTGTCTGACAGTCATGTATGATAGAAACGTTACATTTACCTTAATTTCCTCGTAATAATAGAATTATTCGTTATCAATTTACTAGATGTTTTTAGGGTTATAAAAATCAATGCTATACAACGTCTAACACAGTTGATAGTTCATCGTATTTTATAGACAAGCTCATCAGTGCAGTGAACAACCACTTATAAATTGGCTTTTAAAAGGCTAACAATTATACAAAGAGTTAGTCGCTCCGTAGATAATGCAGTCATTCAATTTTTTTTATAGCAACGCTAAAGTTCTGTATCCTAATGAAATAATGTCAAGGCTGTTGTACTCTGTTCTGTGAGTCTTGGAAGTATCATTTTTTGAATAATTTACCAAGCAAATTTGGTAATTCTTAATACCTCCTAAGAATGGCATGATGCAACACACTATTCACATAGTGTATCACTATGTTTCCATGGTGCGCAGTACTGCGAAGCAGCCCCCTCCGAAGTCGAGGGGATTGTACGTTTCCATGCTGCGCAGTGGTTTTCAGCAAATACCGCAAATTAGCCAGAGAAGAGAAATTGTATAAATCGAATCGCCTGATGGAGAAATAGAATCGATCACGGATACCGAACGCCATAAACGGTCTTTTTATGATTCTCTCATCATTATACTTTTTTTGCAATACACATTCACAAGGTTTTACAAACCTTAACACAATTTTTACATAGTAATATATTTTTAATAAGTATTTTTAAGTAATATATTATTTAAACGTTAATTTAGGACTTGCCACCTATTTTTCGAAAAGTGTTGGCATCGATAACAAAGTCCAGGAAAGTAATCACCTCATCATCCTAGTGAATGCAGACCATAATGAAATTTAGGTGAAAGAAGATCGGAAGAATAGTAAAAAAACAAGATTAGCAGGACAACCTTTGTACTAGTTTACGGCCCTCGAAGAATCCGTCTCCACGGCGTGAGAGCTATGCGTAGCCACTGCGCAGTCGCTGTTTCCTTGCTGCGAATTCGCACTGGCTTCGAACTGATCAGTGCGCAGTGATTTCAGTGCGAAGACGCCGTTTCCATGATTCGGAGATAGCGCAACTCCGAAGCACTGCGCATCATGGAAACATACACATAGTCCACTCTGCGCTAGTAGCAGTCATCAGGTGACCTGTAGTTACACAAGGGGTGGTATGTGTTTATTTAGGTTTGTGTAATTTATAAACAATACACGCGACTACTGATGTGATTTTTTATGTATTTTTCTTCTGAGCGTTTTAACTGCCATCAAGTTTTGTCAATTTTAATCTTGAAACATCCTGTCAGTCAGATCACCTCAAACATCAAACAAAATCTCAAATAATAGAAAAGTATCTATACTTATTGATAAAATCGTTTAAAATTGACGCGAGTGACCCTTCAAAGCTCAAATTTTTTTTCTAATGTTCTGAAAATCATACAATTTAAGAGCAATGAGCCTCAAAGGGTTGTTAGTCATTTAATTTGATATTTTATGAACAGTTCTCACACACAAGCATGGTTTTCAACAATATTCTATGAAATGATATTTGACATGGCATTTCCAGGAGATGAAACAACAGTCACTGCGTCAAACTATGGTGATTCTACATTCTCTAAGACAGTCCTAACAGTATACTGCATTGCTGGATTTCTTATGGGTGTCGGGTACGCCCCCTTCTGGTGTTTAGGACTTGCCTATGTTGACAATAATGTGAAGAAAAGCCATGAAACTGCCAAATTTTTAGGTAAGAGTTCTACAGCTTGCGCTACTCTTAGAATGCATAGACCGTGAAGAGCTGATTACATATTTATACATACTAACTGATCCCTTAATGCTAGAGTTTTAGATGTCTATGCAGCATAATTTATGTATATTAATTTTTTGTCCACATAAATGCTCATAGAGATTTTGACAACTTTTTTAGTTTTTGGCTGCTCACATAGTTTCTGCGTATTCTTTCACATCTTTTACATTTGTCTATTAGCCAATGAAAGTCATTAAAAATCTATTTATTGGCCAAAACTCATTAAAAATCTATCTATTGGTTAATGAAACTCATTAAAAATCTATCTATTGGCCAATGCGCAGTTTTTATGCTTGGCGCTGGTTAAAAGATCTATCAACATCCAAAAGTATTGATTCACTGGGTAATAAGTATTATTTCTATACAAAGCTCTTAAAATAGGTTAATTTATCATTCTAATAATATGTTCTAATAAATGAATTTTGCTAATCAAATAGATTAAGCAAATATTCTGAAAAAAAATTCAGTATTTTTCAATATTCTGTTGTCTCCTAGCATCAGTCTTTAAAACTACTACAATGGTATCTGTCATGCTGTTACGTTAGATACGTTACTTTCTTCTCTCAGGCATCATTTTGACTTTCTATACAATTGGCCCTGTGATTGGCTTTGGATCTGGCGGCTTGTTTCTCAACATCTATGTGACGCTTGGAGGTGAGTGTTTTGCTATGATTTCCCTGAAACATTCAAAGATTTTTACTGTTAAATCATTAAATAAGTACGTATATTATTCTGGTCATTAGAACGGAAAAAATATTATTTTTGAGTTGATCTAATTGGTGTATTACTCAGTTTTACTCCATGCAACCACAAAACATTTACACCGCAGTTAAGTGTTATATTACTAGGTTATACACCGCAGTTAAGTGTTATATTACTAGGTTATACACCGCAGTTAAGTGTTATATTACTAGGTTATACACCGCAGTTAAGTGTTATATTACTAGGTTATACACCGCAGTTAAGTGTTATATTACTAGGTTATACACCGCAGTTAAGTGTTATATTACTAGGTTATACACCGCAGTTAAGTGTTATATTACTAGGTTATATAACTTTTACTTAGCTTAAAAATGGTGCCTGTTAATAAAGCTTTGCATAAATTTCCTTTGCAGACACTATCAGGCTTTCTCTGCATGTTCTTGTCATATGACACTATATTGTGGTTGGTTTAAGGTGAGACAATTCCAAGATTGAGATTTCAGTGTTTGTACTGCTGTCTCAATATATGACCAATTGTATTTTGGTTAAAAATCTGCAGTGAAGTTTTTCCGCGTACAGGGATTAAACTAGTTCAGCTGTCAATATGTATTAATTCTCATTATATTAAGGACTTTGATACAGATCAAGAAGAGTATGTGATTTTATTTACCACACAATAAAAATAGCTTATTCAAATATTTGAGATTTTGTGTGTTTTTGCAGCATATTTTGACTGTAGTGTTTATTTGACGAACTGATCAATTTTTTAAACTCTGAACTCTTTGCGTTCTTTTGTTGAATCATAATTGAATTACTTTGATATTTATCATCCTTAAACTGGTCATTCTTTTTGTTACCACTGCATCATGTGACAGCTACAACATACCACAGCTCACTCACCTTCTGTTGTTTTGACAGAGACATACCTAACGAGTGAGGACGAACAGTGGATCGGTGCCTATTGGATGGGTTACTTGGTATTCGGAGCATTTCTGATTCTTCTTTTACCTGTCATATTCATGTTTCCTAAGAGTCTGCCAAGGAAGGGTAATTCTTATCAAACGTTTATAAAATTCCGCGCACTTTATTTTGTCAATATAAACTGACAGCTATATCTCAAGCATGCTCAGCATCCATAGCTATGTAAGTTTACACTAGTTTAGCTATACTACACTTTAGCTAATGAAGTTTTCACCTAAAAAATGTGACACTTCTGGCCGCTTGTTGAAAGAGGATTAAATGTTTAATGAACACAAATTAAGAAGTATATTTACTTATTCATTTTCCCACAGAATTGTTTAGTATGTAGTAATTTATTGGAAGCACAACTCTGTGATTATGCATCTTATACCTGGTCTAAGTGTAAAATGACAACGTCTATTTTATGTGCTGACGTAACTTGTGAATGGGGTTATGGATCTATCAATCCCTTCAGTTTCCTCTATAGAAACTCACTGAGTTAGCTATTAACCCCCAATACCTCATATCTCGCGTAATACCACATATCTTACATAATACCACATATCTCACATAATACCACATATCTCACATAATACCACATATCTTACATAATACCACATATCTCACATAATACCACATATCTCACATAATACCACATATCTCACATAATACCACATATTTCACATAATACCACGTATCTCACATAATACCACATATCTTGAATAATACCACATATCCCACATAATACCACATATCTCACATAATACCACATATCTCACATAATACCACATATTTCACATAATACCACGTATCTCACATAACACCACATATCTTGAATAATACCACATATCCCACATAATACCACATATCTCACATAATACCACATATCTCACATAATACCACATATTTCACATAATACCACGTATCTCACATAACACCACATATCTTGAATAATACCACATATCTCACATAATACCACATATCTCACAAAATACCACATATTTCACATAATACCACATATCTTACATAATCTCACACTAGTGGATGAACCGACCTATCGAATATATCTGAGCCCTAGCTATTTATCAAGGTGATACTTGATAACACCCCTGATTCATGGGTTATATTAAAAATCTATTAATTAAATGTAGTTGATGTGTCTATTTAGAAAGTTCTTAAACAGCTCTTTAAATTGTGTGGAAGTTATTTAAATCAAAATTAGCTAGAAAACTGTTTAATTTGCGTTTATGTAGTTTTACTAATGCGTAATAAAGAATAGATTTTTAGAGGTGAATACTTATTTTGGTAGCAACTTGTATAATCGCCAATATTTCTAAAGAACATCGGTTCTATAGAAACGCCTTTGATACTTCAAGATGGACCTCTGTCTAAATGTGTTATAATCTTAGCCTTTCTTAGCTTTATCTCTAAAAGAGCACTAAAATTGAAAATTATATTATAAGGCATAACAGCTGTTTAAATCTAGTAAGATAATTCTATGGCTAAATGGCATTAAAAGTTGCATTTCAGACTTTTTGGAAACAAGAAGTACTATCTTAGCAAAACAAGCAACTCTCTAAAATACTTGGGAGATAAATTGTTTATGCAGTTATTATATTTAAAAGGTTGAAGTATCTAGACTCAACGCATACGTCTTACCAAGAAATATAATTAAAAACACTTCGATAGCATTACATATATATTTTTACACATCATATATAGCCTATATATAAAAATAAGTTATTTGTTTTTATATATTTATAATTTGTTTATATATATGCATTATATATATATATATACATATATATATATATATATATATATATATATACAAGACAGATAACGCAGTTGGTAAGGTATTGGGACAATGATCATTAGGTCCTAGGTTCAAACCCCAACAACTGCACCCTTAGACACGACCCTTGCTTGTATAATGTCTACAACCTCTATGATGAGTGCAATAACCAAAGCCATGCCGGCTCGGACGTCGCCCGGTCAAACAAGGTCCACGCTACCTGTAGCTGAACCAGGATAAGGCAGCGAAAAATGGGCTACTAGTTCAAAACGGATGAAATGGTCTCAGACTGATAACACAGACCTCATGCAGTGCTACTTTAGTGAACCTCAAAAGTAGGGCTATATGGGAAGGATGCGTTAACTGTGGATAAACATGCGCCCTGAATTGCCACTAACCACTAAGCAACTTGTAGCTCAGAGAAGTAACATAATCAAGCGGCACCTCGTATCAGAACTTGAGGTAGAGGAAATTAGGTAACAGTTCACCCAAGTAACCTCGACCAACGAGGAGTGCATATCAACACACACCGTCACACATACAAGATCTTGTGTTTACTCACAAGTTGAAGAAGACATGCACTTTGACCTTGACCCAAGGGTGAAGGAGCTTGCGGAAAATATCATCAACAAGATGCTAGCTGCTAATGATTATGGAAGCAGGGTACCACTACGGAGAGTTAGCAAGACCATACTCAAGAAGCTGTTAGAAGACTTTAACTTGGCACTGGAGTCGATCTCAACTGAATCGGTCAGTGAGACTAATGCCTTAATCTACAGTACGGCAGCCATCGTTTTGGAGGAGATGGGTATTAAGCCACTGCCAACAAGGCTTCAAGCCATTCCATCTTGGCAGCTGAGGCTACAAAATAAGATCAAGGACTTGCGCAAGAAAGTTAGTAGGCTCAGTGAAAGATCTAACCACAGTTTGGAGCGTTCAAAAAGGGGAGCCACAATAGAAGCTTTAGAATCTGCCAAACAGCAGCTAATAGCACTCTCGGTACGACTGAAGCGGTACACCAAAGAGCGGGATAACAAAAGAATAAACAAACTGTTCATCAATAATCCATCTAAAGTGTATTCTCAGTTCAAAGGTGAACTGCGGAGGCCAATGTCAGATCCTCCCCGATCCAGCACCTCAAAGTTCTGAAAGGACATCTGGGAGAAAGAGACTACTCATAACAACACTGCAAATTGGCTGAAGAGGCTTAAAGAGAACCACCAACACACTGTGGCTCAGCAAGGACTCACCATCAGCGAAGTGGACATCAAGTGCAGAGTGCAGCGTATGAAGAACTGGGCAGCACCTGGCCATGACATGATTCAAGCTTTCTGGTTGAAGAAATTGACATCACTTCACACTAGAATGGCTAAGCAGATGGAATGCCTAATAGAAGAAGGCGACCATCCGGAATGGCTGACCAAAGGATGAACTGTACTTCTGATAAAAGATCCAAAGCAGGGGTCGATTCCCAAGAACTATTGACCAATAACGTGCTTGCCCACCACCTGGAAACTGCTCTCGGGAATAGTTGCAGACAAACTGAAAGAGCACATGAGTCACTATATGACCAGTGCTCAGAAAGGAATTGGGCGCAACATCCGAGGAGCCAAATATCAGTTACTGGTGGATCGGACGGTCTGTCAAGACAGCAGGAGAAAGCATACCAATCTTGCCATGGCTTGGATCGACTACAAAAAAGGCCTATGACTCAATTCCCCATAGTTGGATACTTGAGTGCCTCAGTATGTGCAATGTTCACCCTGCTCTTGTGGCATTCATCAAGATGTCAATGACCAAATGAAAGACAGAACTGGAGGCTAATGGCAAAAAGCTGGCGAGTGTAAAAATTAAGCGAGGCATCTATCAAGGTGACTCCTTATCACCGCTGCTCTTCTGCATATGCCTAAACCCTCTAAGCAATATGCTAGAGAATACTCACTATGGGTACCAGTTTAAGAGTGGCACCAAAGATAAACCATCTCTTCTACATGGATGACATCAAGCTGTACGCTAACAAAGAAAGGGACAGTGATTCGCTAATACGCCTCACTCAGGCATACAGCAAGGACATCGGAATGACCTTCGGTATTGAGAAATGTGGAAGGCTAATTCTTAAGAAAAACCATTCTATGCTCACAGATGGCCTAAGAATGCCGAATGGTACCATCAAAG
The DNA here is from genome assembly GCF_963576615.1 of Watersipora subatra. Taxonomy (NCBI): domain Eukaryota; kingdom Metazoa; phylum Bryozoa; class Gymnolaemata; order Cheilostomatida; family Watersiporidae; genus Watersipora; species Watersipora subatra. The sequence goes on along the minus strand of NC_088708.1, from coordinate 11,520,660 downwards.
ATATAGAAGAAGGGTACAAGTACTTGGGGATTATGCAAAGCAACATCAACCACGAAGCCGAAGTACGTCACAAAGCCATTACTGAATACAAGAAACGCCTTCGGCAGGTCCTACGGAGCCAGCTCAATGCCAAGAACCAAGTCATGGCAATAAATACCTACGCACTGCCAGTAATAAGATATCCAGCAGGCATAATAAAGTAGACTGAGGAAGCCATCAAGGAAACAGATATAGCAACTCGTAAACTGCTGACCATGCATGGAGCACTCCACTCAAAATCTGATACTACTAGATTGTATCTCGATAGGAAAGATGGCGGTAGGGGACTCAAAAGTGTACAGCAGACAGTGAAGGAGGAAGAGCAAAGCATCAAAGCCTATGCAGCCTCCATGGCCACTTCAGATATGTTGCTAGCTGAACTTCAATCAGCTGCTCTTACAATGGACCTTCGCCCTGATGATGAGGAAATTGACTGGCGCACGAAACCTCTTCATGGTACTTACCACCGACAAATATCTAAGGTTGGCGATCTTTACCAGACATATATGTGGCTGAACAAAGGAAACCTAACGGCTAATACAGAGTCGCTAATCATGGCAGCCCAGGAGCAAGTGCTCCAAACAAGGCAACTCCAAACAAAAATCTATCACACTAGAGACGATCCTAGATGCAGACTGTACAAAGATGCACCTGAGACCATCCAACCCATCATCAGTGGATGCAAGCAGCTAGCAGGAAACGCATACACTGAGCGGCATAATCATGTCGCAGGTGTTGTGTATAGAAGTCTATGTGACGAGTATGGCCTTAATAAACCACAACACTGGTGGAAACTCCTGGTAAGGTCAATGAAAATGACCGCACTAAGATCCTCTGGGACTTCTACATCCGGACTGACAAGCATGTCCTAGCAAACCAACCAGATATAGTGGTGGTGGACAAGGAGAACAAGAGGGCTACTATAATAGATATAGCAGTACCCAATGACTACAATATAGACAGCAAAGAAAAAGAAAAGGTAGAGAAATATCTCCCTCTTAGAGAAGAGATTGAAAAATGTTGGGATGTAAGAACAACTGTAATCCCAGTAGTCATTGGGGCACTGGGCGCAATAACACCGGCGGATAAAATGTGGCTTGCCCAAATACCAACAGCAATCAACTCAGGTGAGTTGCAGAAAAGTGCGCTACTGGGAACAGCTAAGATCTTGAGGCGAGTGCTCAAACTCCCAGGTCTCTGGTAGGAGACCCGAGTTGAAGCAGAAATTACCACCCATACGGGTTAACCGGGGTGAGGAAATAATTTTATATATATATACATACATATATAAATACTTCTTATCTATATAAATTATATATATAGGTAAGAAGAAGTGTTTAGCTAAAAGTTACTACAAATTATTTCGTACAATTGCACTCTTCAGGTGACAAGAGGTGTAGATATCTGTGTAAATTACACAAGAAACTCTTGTCTACCATCTGTGCTGTAAAAGCCATCAACAGTGAAAATAATTTAGCTATTATGCATTATCACCATGATTCCAAAAATTATTTTATTTTATATAAAGTCTATACTACACTTCCTTTTCTCTTATCCTACAAACAGTTTGAAAAAATTAAAGAAAAGCTGCTTCCTGAAAAAAATTTAAACCCAGTTATATTGTAGATGATAATTCACCTGGAAGCTTAAGTCTTTATAATATTGTCAAATCGGACCTTCCTGGGCTTACCAAAACAGACGAAGGAGAGCCTGAGCTGGTTGCTCAGCTGCAGCCACAAGAAGCTCAAACAAATAAAGTCAATGTTAAAGATAATTTGAGAAGTATAAAAGGTCAGCCAATCAATCCTCTATACTGTTGTTAATAGGTCTGATATTCATAAAGATAGCTATATCTTAAACAGCAGAACTCAAGTTTTGGATGCTATTCTAACGAGATGGTTTAGTCTATATAGTGGACAGACCAGACCATATATATAAATTAAATCATGTTGTTAAAGAAGAAACTCAACTTCTCTGTAGCAAACAACGACTAAAGCTCATCTTTTTATATTACTGAGTTGAAATTATAATTAAATATAATTATAATTAAAATTATAATTGCTCATTAAAAGATTAAGTTCATTTTTACTACAGAGACAGATGTCAAATTAGTGTGAATTTCAGTAGCTGCTGAAACGATGTTTTACATGTTGGTATGTAACTGCTTGAGCACCATCTAAATTTTCTATTAGATAACATCAATATGATCTGTAAAGCCAATCTATATCAGATTTCAGCTTCAATTGTAAAGCCTTTTTTTTTAAATTATTTTTGATCCAAGTCTAGGTTTTTAGCAGTTTTGTAAACATTAGTAATTGATTGCGTTTATATGTCCTGTATGTGATCTTATGTTGTTTAGGATTTCTGCCCACATTTTTGCGCCTTGCCACAAACCCCCTGTTTATAATAGAAGTTCTGGCCAGCTGTTGTGGAGTCTATTATATCTCTGGCTGGCTTGGTTTTCTACCCAAATATTTTGAAGAGACATTTCACTACACAGCATCAAATGCCAGCACTTATGCAGGTAGAGTCAGAAAACATTCATGAAAAACTGTTATTCATTGTTTCAATATGCCTATAATTACAAACGCAGCTTTTAAGTGGAAATAATTGAAAAAAATTTCTCAAGACAATAAAAAAGCCACATTCTTCAATATGTACTAAAAACTTGCTTCAATAGAAAAAATCTGCATTGTGATTGATGAAATGAACTTTTCAAATATTACACAAACATCTACAAACAAAAAATCTCCACAATAACGCTACCTAATAAAATGATATACAATAAAGACAATTGAGAGTTGTCTTTTCTATACTTTTGGATTTATTGTTACCGTATCATACCCCTGTATCATGATGTCACTGTCAACTTTTAGAAATTTTGGAATGTTTTATGATATATGCAATAAAAGCGCATTACATTGTTTGTACTTACGACGGAAAAACTATTTTTTGCACTTGCTAAGGCAAACAGTTTTTATTTATTTTGTACCTGAAATTCTCACGCTCTGAAAGAGCTGAATTTCAAGCTCCTTTCATCCTGCTTATTGACCAAGAAAGGTTACTGACCCTAAAAAGATATGTTCCTAATCTGAATGTCTCGTCTTTTTAACCTCAAATCTAAGTCGCATGCAGATGATGATAAGCTTATATTTATACACTGCAGGTGCAATACCTCCTTTGCTCAGCTGTATTGGGGTGTTTGCTGGTGGCTACTTATCTTCAAGGTACAAACTCAACACTCAGCAGAGCGCAGTCTTTTTGTTTGTATCCACCTTGACCAGCACGCTGTTGTTGGTGCCTCTTTTCTTTCTCAGATGTGACCAGTATCCGGTTCAGCAGCCTGATTTTGACTCCGTGTATGTATTGCAGCTAATACCGCTTTTTTTCTGCTACCCTTTTTATTGTCAGCAACGTGTGTAAATGTTCTAGTATTTGCCCTTGGCTGAAGTCACTAGCTATTAGAACAAGTTTGTGATTTCTAAATGATTATGCTCTGATATCACAATAAAGACTAAAAGCTCTCTCTATCAAACTTATTTGCCTGCTCTTTGAAGAGATGAATGACTGGTAGATGAGAGAAGCTTACATAGACATCCAACCTCGAACTATCTGTTATTTGTTGCGGTTAGCGTGTAGCAATGTTGATATGGCTGTTTTATAGGCTGTGCGCAAGCTCATGTGGATGTGATGAGAACGCGCATGTACCAGTCTGCCATGAGCAGACAACTTACAGATCTCCCTGTGTTATTGGATGTGAGAACTACACAGCTTCTGGAGATGAGCTGGTAAGCTAGCGCACATTATGTTACACACTGTTCGAAGAGAATACTAATATAATGTCAATTGATGGAGGTTGAGATCGGACGCTGAGCTACGGAGCCAAATAAAGCTTATAAAACATTCATAACTGCAACATTTTGAATGTTAGTCAGTTGTTTAAATTACGGACCTTGCTTAAAGCTCTTATATCTTTTTACTCATCATATTCTCATCTCTCACAACACTATTTCACTCGAAATTCTAAATTCAACTTACCTCTACCTAAAGCATTTTCTGCTGCTGGTCACAAAAGAACAATTTATCAATAAGCTGTTTTATGGAACCCTCTGCCTATCTCTATTCGCAGTATACAAAACATGTTAGGTTTTAAGAGGATGGCTATTGAAATGATATTTTTAACTATAGTATTTAATTAACTTTTGCCTGTAATCTGCCACCTAGGTCCGCGCTAAATATTAGCTTTTGCTATCGCGCACATGGCCTCATCATCACCTTCTCTGAATGCTCTTTCTCTAGTTTTCATTTCTTTTGTATATATTCATATATTAATGATGAAATGAAGCAAACAAACAATCACAGCTACCAAATGTCACTTCTGAAAGATTTTTGGCTATGTATGAAAATTAGGGAGCATTTCAAAAATGTCTTCAGCTTACAGTTTTTTGGTATTGGTGTGGCTTATATGTAGATGGTGTAATGATAACACACCAAAGTATGTAGTAAGATATCAAAGTTCTGTCTCGAGGCAGTCAACAATTTAAGTGCCCCAGTAGATAGAAGCTGCAAACTGTATTCACACACCACACAATTTTTCTCAAACAAAAGGGTTTGATACTTTCTCAAATATCAGTCTACATAAAATAAACTTTAATCAAAGTTTTGGTGCGGGTCTGATTCACTATAAATAAGTTTTTTGAAGATCTGAAACCTGTACAGCCATTTAATTGAGAGAGTATGTGTGACACTTGAGAACGCTTTGATGCTAGTTTTCCTCAAAAGGCTTTACCATCATGTTGTAGAAATACGCGAGATGTTTCTGTGAGCGTAACATCACTGTGTCTGTTGGTGCATGCCAGCAAACAGACTGCATTTCTTCTCAAATATTTTTGGCATGCGCAATACTCGCAACCACTGCTTTTGTCTGCAGTTCCAGCGCTGGTCTCAATATTATTATGAGGTACATTGTTATTATACCTGCTCTGATATGAAACTTTGGACATATTGCTATAAACAAGAGCACAGCTCATCATTACTAGGATTATTTTCCGACTATAACTTAATGCTGACTTATGCATGCCAGCAGCGCCTACCCACATCATATTCATGGGCTTTACCACATATTCATAACGCATTTTAACCCATAATTAGCACAACGCTAAAAGCCTTATTGAGCATCAACAAATTACCAGTCTGATGCACTATTGAATTATTTACAAGGGCTGTGGCCGAAGAGGATAAAAGCCTTGCTCTGGGTGTACAGTCAAGTTTAAACAGCCTCTTAGCTTGGATCCCTGCTCCAATTCTTTATGGCATGTTGATAGACTCTACCTGCAAGATCTGGGAGCATCCTGATGACCCATATTTTAAGGGCTACTGCATGGAATACTACAATGAAGACTATGCTAACAAGTATGTCATGATAAACATTGAAAACTGTATTGGTGAGTAGTAAGCTGTCAAATGTTTTTGGCATCAAATCAAGGTAGGCGGCAAGGAGTCAACAGTCAACACCTCAATATCGACTTCTGCTGCGCCTGCAACTGACTGGAGCTGGTGATAAATCTAGCTTAGTACAAGGGTTGTGACAACTGATAAATAGTACTAACTGATAACCAGATGAGAAATGCATTGCAGCAAGATTTTGCAGGATATCTATGTACATGTAGTTGCATTTGAGTGCAACTACATAGATATCCAAGCAAAGTTACATTAGCAGTGCACTAGCAAGCATGTCACAGCCATGCAGTATAAATTGCATCACATACTTTTACTACTGTGCAGGACACAGTACAATTATTAACTAACATGCAGTTAGTAGTATTGGTGCAGTGGCGGTATTGCCTACTGCTCACTGCAATATGCAGTTCTGGATGTGATGGGAATGTTGCTAGTGCACATTTCGCAGTGTTACATGCAGTAGGAACCTTTGCATTACACTGTACATACATGTACAACACATCTTCATGAAAACTCATCCCAGAATTGAGTATTGAGTTATGCAACCACAACACAATGGCAAGATGTGAATTCTGCTCAAACTTGAATATGAGTGGGCAAAAATTGATTACAATGAATATGTTGTAAATGATTAAAATGATAATCTATTGCACTTCTAGTTTTAATATATGTTAATGAAGATACAATACAAAGGCCCTAATTGCATTGATTGAAATGGTGATAATGCCAGACACCCTCATTTGAAATATGCTAGTTAGAGTGCAAGTTCATGAGCTTGCTAAACATAGCATCAGACAAGTTTATACAATGCAGTACAGCTGCTTGGAACACTAACAGAGTCAGTTGATCCACAGGAGCGGTTACTGTATACATGCAGTTTCAAGTTTTGAAGAATGCACATTCGCAGTATGCATGAGTAGCTGGCCTTCTGGTAAAACATCAAGGAAGTAAAAGTGCAGCTCGCAGTGGGAAACTTGTAGTAGGAGCACAGTTGCAGTACATGTCTACTGCACATTGGATGTTGTAATGCACTGCAAAATTACTGCGTACTACTGCACTGCAATGATGCAGTGCAATTCTAATGTGTCACAACTCTGCCTAGTATAGAGTAAGCTGGAGCCAAATTAAAAGTGTGACAGTGTTTGCTTTTCTGTAGGTATGTGGGGATGACGGTGGGTGCCATGTCTCTTACTTGCTTCTTCTGCGGACTCGGTGTACCTGTATCCCGCATGAAAAGGTACATCAAAGAAGAGACACAAGAGGTCTGTGAGTGAATTGAGCAAAAGAACTGACAATAAGATTATAATTAAAGTAGGCTGAAAAAAATGAAAATGTTGACACATTTATTAGACAGTGTATAGGCAAACATGCACTAGCATGCCAGGTTAAAATACTCTACATCTGCATTGTAAGCAGTTTTACTATTCATTTCCTTATAATGATAGTTATTCATCATTGACAATATATGCTCCAAATAGAGAGACAGTAAATGTGCAATCTCAGTCTCGTTGAACGTGGCAGGGTACGTCCTGCAGGTCAATACGTGATGGGTACACAGTCTTTAGGTGGGCTGTTGAAGTAACCACCCTGACTTGTTCAACAACAAGATGATTTCCTGTCCTCTCCGCTCCTCCCTCCAGGCCGGAACCAATGTTGAGAGATAGAAGTTCCTTGATGAGAGACTCGGCAACTTGCTTGCAAATGAGCAGTGATTTGCTACTTGTCACCTCCACCAGCACATCCCGAGTAGCAGCATTGATCTATAAAATGCAAGGCTTGTGAGAATGCATCATGGACTCACAAGTGAGCATAACTTCCCCTATTAGTAAATTGACTATATTCTGTATATATAAACTGTACTAACAGAGCCTGATGTAACAGATCAGGCGAGAATTATTTTTCAGAATAAAGCATTCCATTATGAATAAATATATCCCACTCAAAAATCCAGCATTGTTTGATTAGCCAACAGGCATCAGAACAGCAAGAAGCTAATAAAACAAGAACTCTCAGGCCAAGAAAAACCAGAGGAAAAAGTGGCATGACACACCTATAAAACAATAAAAAACCAGAATGGTAAGCTAGTGTAACATTCAACCTCCTCTTCTATGGATGATGGAAAGACAACTCATCCATAACGTTAAAAGACCAGACATTCTTGACATGACATCAACTATAACCTTCACTAAGCTAAATAAATGGTCAGAGCATATTGAAGGACAGCAGGTATGAATCATATATTCTGTTAGTAGCCTCACACTGCACCGTTATGTACGGGAAGTCAATAGTTTTCATGGTCAATGAAATAGATAATTACCTTGGTTGACTCGCAGTTGGTGATTGGTGGGAATGAGATGACTCGATCATCTCTATCCAATAAGAATGGATAAAGAGTTTTACCCTTGAGCATATCCAAGTACCTTCAGAAAGACAATAAGATCTTTACACTTCTGTCCCTCAGTTAATCAATTCATTGCTGCTTTTGCTTATTTTGTCATTTTTTCCCTTTTTGCTATCTAAACAATCGCTTTGCTATAATGTTATAAACATCTCGACAGGATACATTAAAACAGACCTGACTAGCAACATCACATGCGCATATTATATACATGTAAGAATAATATATCGCATTCTATGACACTCTGATATCACTTGTGTAGCTAGTCTAAGTGGTCATATTGTGATCTATTACAGTGGTTTACTACTAGACACACTTGCAGATGCTTTCAAGCAAGCTGCAGATATGCGGATATACAAGGACCTACTTAGAGACTCCTGATGTTGTGTTCCTCTTCTTAGCTTTTCGTAAGTCATCCGCTTCCTTCTTGAGTTTGGCCATAAAGTCAGCGGCAGTCACAGCTTTCTGGCGACCAAGGGGTACAACCTGCAACAAATTCAACCATAACAAGAGGACCAACGGGTACAACCTGCAACACATTCAACCTTTCTGGCGACCAAGGGGCACAACCTGCAACACATTCAACCATAACAGGAGAAAATATAATTTGCATATAAAAAAATTTCCGTGTTCAGTAAGACCTCGATAACATAACCTCTCGACATATAAAATTTTGAGCAAATGTTAGTTTTGATATAAGAAGTTATTTTCAACATATGGTGTCTTCGGTTTCTTGAAACATTGTCGGCTTGTAAATCAGCGCTCATGCCAACAGCTCTTCATCAAATAATTTGGTTCAATGTTTTTCGAATGATATTAAACAGTGAATCATACATCATTTTTTTTCAGTTGTAAAATCATGGATCTCAAGAAAATGCAAGTGGTTTTTTTTTAAAAAAAAGGGTGCAACAACATGAGCAAACACCCTCAAATCAATTTTTTTACGCCATTTAGTAGTTACTGTGAGGAAAAAAGTGGAAAGTGGTGCAAAGAAAAGATACCTGATAGCAAATGAAAGTGAAGAGACTGCCCGTGATAAAAGATAGAATATGAAAAATATCAAATATAACAACAAAATTATATCTGTTATGATAAGTTTATGTAGTCTAAATCAGACTAGCACCATATCTCTTTAAGTATGTCTACCTACACACTATTTGTCTCATATTTCACAAAGACTATCTCAATTCAACATTTTAAGGAAAGGTGGCATTACAAGAAAAACTTCTTTTCATTGATTATATATTCGGTTTCTTACATATAATTTAGTGTTTTTATGTAGTTTCAGATAATGCATTTATTTTATTACTATATGCACTTACTAGAAGTATTACTTTTTCAAGTTTTTTTGGGCTGTGAAACAAACGAAACTAAATATGAGCAGACCAACTTTTTGAGCGTTTCCAACCTCAAACGAATCATAATTTGAACAAACCATTTGCCACTTTTTTTTAATACCGAACAAATATTTAGAATTCAAAATTTTCTGCTTCAGATACCAAACAAAAATTAAAATCTCATTACTTCCAAGACAGTTGTAACCCGAAGTCAAACAAAATTTGATACTCAATTATCGCCGAGAAAAACAAAAAAAAACTTGACAGCGCAACTCAGTTGCCAATTGAATTGTAGTGTATTAGTCTACCATTACTCTTTATTTCACAATAAAACAAGCTATTTCCACACTTTCATATTTTATGCAAAAGTTTGAGAAACCAAAACTGGGATATAAGCTGCTACAGCAATACATTCCCAGCCTAGCCTTTTATATTAAAGCACATAAATTATATAATCTTTTTATTATATAGTACAATACATCAGAGTCTTGGCTTTCGAATGAGCCTATATTCAATACACAAAGAATAATAGAACTATGAAAGACAGGGTGTCAAAAGTATGTCCTGCGATAAAAAAACACTTGGTTGCGGTTCCCACAATGTGATGTCATAATTATTATTTTGCCTTAGGTAGTCGATCTCTTTCGCTGCCATTGGGGCTGCGCTTTTCTGTGACAACTGGTGCTGTTAAACTCAGAGAGAGCTAATAACAAACTAAGATTCTAAATAATCAACAATGCCCGGGATCGTGCTAACGTCAGACCAATACAAACACATGTTCTGGGTTAATTAATTATGCTTCAAAACCCTAGGACACTTTTATTTCGCTAGTATTTAGTTTCGTGAGTAGCACAGAGAGTAAAATTTTGCTGCAACTTAATTTCGCGGCTCTGATGAGTACGAAAATATAGTGATGTGAAAATAAATACAGTGGAAAAAACAGATTACATTCCTAAGGTCCAGTTTGCTAATAAGGAAAAAATTCAATTTGGGACTAGTTCGTATTTGTAAACCGCAGGTTGAAATGTGTGGGTGAGATCGATAATTCAATTTGATCACTTGCTGCCATTTGTTTCTTGGACTATCAATGACGCCTAGGTCCCTCCTGCCGTGACTTTCACACTCGAATCCCAAGAAGAAGAAAATATATAGGTAACAACCAACTTCACAACCAAAACTGTATAACCCTTTTGCAGCCATAAACGCATTTATGCGTTTTCTAGGGGCCACTGCCATAAACGCATTTTTGGACTTTCTCAGCAATTGCGTGGTAATCTGATTTTATTATTTGTTGACCACATAACCCACGGTCCTTAAGAGTTTTATGAAATTGACTGTGTTGTCCGAAGATTTCTCTATAAAATCAGCCTAAAACAACGACACAATTTCAAACTTTTGTTCGAGAATTTCTAATCTACAAACGAGCATTTTTCTGTGAGTTCATCAACTACCGCGCACGAGTCATAAAACAGGTAATTAGTTGTTGATGACATTATAGCCAATGAATATTTAGATTTTCGTGATTATACAGATAAAGTAGCAGCACTGTCTTTAATGTGTCTGTTCACAACCAAAACTGTATAATGTGGTTGGACCTGGTGAGGGTTGATATTTTTTTAGTTGGTAATAAAATTCTTCACTACAATAATTATTCTTCAATTTTACGACTTCACCTACCAGACTTTCGTCCTCATCAGTTACAAATTCGGTGACTAAACTGATATCATCTTAATTTGCTTTGCCATGCTGCTCAGTCGGTGTATTAGCTATAATGAGTTTACCAGAAATTTCCCATCGAGCCCAACCACAGACGAAAATTGCTTGCATTTATGATATGAAGATTTTATTATGGATATTAATGAACAAAGCTATTTAATTTCGCGTTTTCGCTCGTTCGTTATGATAGTTTAGTTTCGCTCATGAATTTTTCGCGAGAGGATGACACCGCGAAAATGCGAAAGTTAGATGACGCGAATACATAAGTGTCCTAGGGTAAGTATACTGTCATTGATAAAGGTAATGAAATCACATCGATTAAATTGTGACCTGCAGTTACGTGGGGCTAGGACTAAATGTCAATCGCACTTTCGCGAGATCACGCAATGCTTGAAATTAATTAGTCTGAATCGTGCCCCATAACATCACAATAAACAGAGAGAGCTAGTGCATAATATCATCAGGAAAACATAGTGTGGTGCTTGGAATCTGAGTTATCTATCATAAAAATAATTTGTACATGGAGAGCTAATGACACTGATTCCTTTGTCATCTTCATTGGTTCTCTGGAGTTGTCCTACCTTCACCTGCCACTAGCGTCATTATCGTAGTTGACAAATATAAGCGCTAAGCAATAAAATAAGCGGTAAGTGCACACAGCACCGAATTTCAAGCCTATACCATTGAACATTTCTGCGGTAGAGCTCTGGGGAAATCCTATAAACACCAACCAATGTCTGTCTCACCATGTCAAACAATGGCTCATTCGAAAGCCAAGACTGATGTATTGAAAAATATGATAAAAAAATTATGTAATTTATGTGCTTTAATGATGTTTGAAATGTTAAGTGTACTTCATACTTTACCTGTTCTCTTATTATAGTTTTTCCTGTGAAACAATGTAACAATTCGTTACAAATTTGTTTTTTTAGTCTTGGATCAGATTAAACTTATTTACATTATTTATAAAATAAAATTTAAGTAATAAAAAATGTTTCAGATTGCGAGCAATTTACTTTTTGAACAGCTTTCTGTAATGGATTGTGGTCAAAACTGAAGGCGGACTGTATGGCTATAAATTTTTTTACCATATGAGACATAAGGAACGCATATAAAAACGGACTAACTTCGCATGTATGTCAAGGTTTGGCTATAAAACATTCGTGTATGTAGAAAAGTTATAGCATAAATGAAATCCCTACCATAGTATCAGATGGATTCCTGGCATCATACTTCAGAGGAGCTCTGATCTGGGCCAGGTCGTGGGTGGCTATGGTAGCCTGCAACCTCTTTTCACATATACCTTCATGCAGCCGTGTCTGTCACACCACAGTATTAATATATTATTCATTGTATGGGAAATATAATGTAAATAGTGTGAATACAGCACTGAGTCACAATACATCAGTGAGCCATAAAAGAAATAGCTACATCTGTACCTCTAGTTGACTGACAAATATTTACCTGCAAAGCAATAAACTGCTTGTATGTTGTTGCTGTTCTGGATAAATCAATGTTTCGGACAATGCAACACACAATGTGTGGTCTAACGGCAGCAACTTCCTCTGTTATAGTCACTTCCACCTTGGAGGCTTGGTCATCAGCACAGTGCAGCACCTGCATTCAGAAACAAACTAAAATGCATATGCATTGAGAGCTAATGTTTACATGTATTATGCCCATTATCCTACCGCATGCATCACCATGGGAATCAGAGAAAATCAGCCATGATAACTTCATTAGTTATATTCTGATCCTGTGAGTTGACAAACTCCACTGCAAAGTGCAAAAAATTGCACTCAGTAGAAGAGGCAACGATATTACAGCAACTAACTCTTATTGATTCTGTGATCTCAGAAAGCTCATCATCTTCAGAATCTCCACCTGGTGTACTCTTCTTGCTCCCTAAAATACATCACTTATACACATGCTACTAATATATGGAAATTCTATGCTATTCACAAAAGCGTTTTAATATTCAAATGGAGCTTTATCACAAGGCATAAATGGAAAGAGATGATATGAAGATAAGCTTACCGCTAGCGGACAGCTTGTCATAAAGTGGTTTGAGGTGCTTGAAGACACCCTTAGGCTGAGTTTGCTCTACATTGGCCAACTTCAACAATCTCCGGTCACTGAATTTATTACCTCTCAAGTCCAAAATTCGAAGTTTGTCGAGACAGACCAGAGCTGGAGGAAGGTCAGTGAGCTCGTTTTTAGCTAAATGAAGGGCCTTCAACATGTGCATTTTTCCGATATCACTTGGCAATGAAGAGATTTGGTTATGATCAGCTTGAACAGTGGCCAAATGCTGGAGGCCGCATAAATCATCTGGCAAACATGATAGTTTATTGCCAGTCACAAAAAGGTCATGCAGATTTACCATGCCGGACATTTGTGGGAGAGTTGTGATGTCATTCTGTGCTAGATTCAACGTCAGCAGGGCTGCTAAGTTATTCACAGAGGGTGTAACGGATGTAAGCTTATTTCTAGAAACATCAAGATATTTAAGGTGTACGAGTTTTCCAATGGATTCGGGCAAGTCAGTCAACTGATTTTCATGCAGCATTAGACTGGTAAGCTTCTCGAAAAGATTTGAGATACTTGGATCTAGCACTTGCAGTGAAGTTTGACTGATTCTCAAAAGATTCACATCCACCAACTCAAACAGACTGTCATCAAAACCTGATTCTTCAATTCGTTTAGATATTGCCGCTCCATCTAGAAGAAGTTCTTTTTTCTTGTCTTTCTTTGCAGCTTGAACTTCTGGCCACATCCTGGTAGCTAAATAGTACACAGTCATTAGTCAGCATATTTACGTGCAGAAGTAAATACAAATGGTGTTCATAACTAAACTATGAGGTAAAGAAATGTTTGGTAAATGCATGGATCTAAATATTTTATTTTTAGAACCGATATTTAAAATTTGTGATGTATTTCTACGCAGCAGCTAAATTTGAAGCATGAGCACTCATCACTGTTTACTTTCCTACAGACAGTGCTGATTTAGCACTACTTTGCGTGTATATACAGCCAGTTATTAAAGAACAAGTTGCACTAATATTTCACTCTCAATATTTTCACTATCCTTATATATAATATAATAATGCCAATATCAGTCAGCAAAACTACACTTAACATAAAACCTCTATTTGAAAGCTATGGCGCTCTATTTTTCAACCTTTCCCTTATAGTGGCGTTTAGTTAGAAGTGACGTTCAAATAAAGGGTGGCGATGTATTTTTCGACTAACTTGTCAGAATTTTGGAAGAATAAATTCAAGCCTTTCACAGACAGTTTGATACTAATGGTACCTATACTTTACACCCTCCTTCGGGTGGATCGACTTTAATGCTTCTTTGTTAAGCCTTTTTCATATATGTCAAAGTATCAGATCGAGTTAAACAAGGAACTACTTTGATTATAAAATGTTAGCATGGTACTGTTATTAATTATTGCGATGGTGTCGCTCACAGTTTTAAAGAAATAACCGTGAGGCTTTGAGTTAGAAAATGGACATTACGTTTCTAATTTTTAAAGATGTGTTTAATGTTTTAATATTAGAATATGACATAACAAAGGCTGCTATTACGTCGAACGGTGTTTCTGAAGAGTATTCTCATCGTTCATGAAAACGCTTTAAAGTCTTCAGGAGGTAAGATTGTAAACTGCATTATGAACGAATTTAAAAACGGCGGATATGATTTAGACCTTAGTGACTTCGAATCAACATGTAGTTCTGATGTTTGTAGTGATCGATCTTTTCAGGTAAGCCGCCACAAAAATCATAGCAACCACTACAGCAACAACGAAAAAAAGTAATTGTTATTGATGTAACCGAGTCATTACTAGTACCATTTTGTGAACACTTTTTTACTGATCACTTTCTAATATTATGGTTCGTAAAGATCAAATAATGTTAAAGCGGCAGGCAAATAAAGCTGGTGTTCAATTAAAGGGTGGCGTTGTATTTTTCACCTTTTCTCCTATAGTGGCATTCTATTAGAGATGGTTTTAAAATTAAAGTGGCATTCAAATAGAGGTTTTACGGTATATTACATGAACCATTGCTTGTTAGCAAAAAAAAGAAAACAAAAATGCATTTGAAAATATGAGTTTTATGAATCTTCACCTTGAACATTTTCTGGTAAATGCATTTGGCATGCTTTATTACTTGAGCATAAAAGAAAAAAGACTGGGTTCCTATTATTTTAAATTCTCAAAGCTGCAGTAAGCTAAGCTTCATCAGCTTCAGCATATTAGTCACCCCGCACTAAAATTCTCAAACTTATTCATCGTGACTTTTTGCATTTAGATAACACAAATTAGTTGCATAATAAAGTTGTCATGGCATTTTACAATAAATTGTTAAAACAAAAACCAAATTGATTTTACAAACATGTGAACATAAGTCTTTTTCTTTAAAGGTATGAGGCTAGAATTTGAGAAACTTCATATACTAATAATATATTTAATTTATCAACACTGAATTGAGATTTGCCTCCATTGATCTGCTTTTGTGTGATGATACATTCAAATGATATGCACTAGTGCTTTATTTCATATATTTGTAGTGCTTTTATTTCACTATATTTCATACAGTAGCATTAAACAGCAAATTTCCATTAGCATGAACCTGCATTTTAGTTTCACAAGCTTATTTTTCACTGAGTTTATACATGTCGAATAGAAATGGTGATCAAGTGGAAGAAGTCAAACAAATTTCAGTAAGCGAGCTGTTATAATGGTATTTATCAAAGTATATCAAAGCAAAAAATGAGCCAATTAGTGACTGTTCAAATGTTGAAACTTTGCAAGTGTAGCTATAAACCGAGAACAATAATGAAATTATGTGTATGCACCCCATACATAATAGAGAGAAAGAGAAAAACTTACTGAAAGTTAGTTGTAAATTCTCCTGAAGCCAATAAAAGATTTAGACTTTCACAAGGAGTAATCACAGAAATGATTCAGATATTGAAACAAGAGCAGACAGAATTAAAACAATTAACACATTTCTCTACATGTAAATAAGAATTAGTAGGTAATTGGAAGTGAGCACTTCCAATAGACAGCATGTCAAGAACTCCATTTGATGAAAATTTTTTTCTATGAAACACATTTTCCATGAAGTGTGCATTTCAGTCTGAGATTAATTATATTTATTCTGATGATATTAAGCAAAAAACTTTAATATGTGCAGCTGTACGATTAATGTTTTTTCACGATGACATTTGCCTCGAAGTTTCACTCTTTGCTTATATCGTACCCTAGGACACTTATATTTCGCTAGTATTTAGTTTCATGAGTAGCTCACAGAGTAAAATTTCGAAGCAACTTAATTTCGCAGCTCTGATGAGTGCGAAAATATAGTGATGTGAAAATAAATGCAGTGGAACAAACATAATTATATTCCTCAGGTTCGGTTCACCGATAAAAAAAATTTCAATTAGCGACTAGTTTGTAATTGTGAACCGCAGGTAGAATGGTGTGGGCAAGGTCGATAATGCAATTTGATCGCTTGCTGCCATTTGTTTCTTAGACTATCAACAGGCCAGTTTTCACTGGGGCAGCTGGCCGGCTGAGCCGCCCCAACTTTTTGGGAATTTTTTACGGTAAGTACAGTCCAACTCGAAAAACTCGCCCTCAGATAAAATGTAACATTTCATCTCAAACACAAGGTCAACTCAAACGGATTTGTTTGGTCAGTTCCAACGCAATGATAAATTCCTTCAGATAACTCAACCTCAACATCCATTATTCGAAAAGTTATTTGCCCAACGGCCATGGACGCGGTTTTTATCGCTGTAGAATGTCACTTCATTCCAAGCCATAGAGACAAACATCAACTTCTAGTAGTTCTTAGGCATCATTATTATCATCATCAGAGGCAAAATATTTTTGTTAACGACTTTTATAAAGGTTTGCAGAAGATTAAGTTTCATCAATCACCCGCTTGGCCGTGTCCCATCGAAAGCGTAAAAGCCTCCGAATGAACTTAAAATAAAATCCGCAAAATTGATCTTTGTTAAAACGCTCAAAAGGAAAAGATGTTTTTTTCTGAGCGTATTAACTGCGGTCATGTTTTGCCTATTTTAATTTAAAAACGTATCGTCAGTCAATTCACTTAAAACAAAACAAATCTCAAAAAATTAGAAGTTATTGAAGAGGTGTCAGTGGTGAATGCAAACCTTTCCAGAGCCATGCTGCTTGTGTAGTACTGCGAGTGTCAGTGCATGTGTCTTATTTTCTTTCAACACACGGTGCTCACTGCATTGATTGATGTCCCCAGCAAACGATAACGCTAACTAATGCATGTGCATTGACATCAAATTCCTATCATTATAAATCATTCCTAATGGGAAAATAATCCTAAATAATTGCAAAATAATAACGTAATAAATTTTGACAGTCAAATTATTTTGTCGGTTTATATTTTAACGATGCTATAGTGGTCGTTAAAAACGTTAAAATAAATGTCGTTATAAAATTCAATTATACAGTATCAATGAACAAAGCTATTTAGTTTCGCTTTTTCGCTCGTTTGTTATGATAGTTTAGTTTCGCACATGAAACTTTCGCGAGAGGATGACACCGCGAAAACGCGAAAGTTAGATGCTGCGAATACATAAGTGTCCTAGGGTAGCTGCTGCTTTAGCAGCCTCGTTTAAAAATTTCACATATATAACAAAATATAATCTTAAGTAAGCTTCTTATTTAACATACGAAAATAATGCACGTTTTTAATGGTCAAATGTGTATCTAGAGTATCCTCTAAATCTGGAGATGGATAAAAAAAAGCGTTGCATTTTACAGTTGTTGCTGCACTTTATTATATTGACAGTAGCCAATGAGAAAGGCAGCAAAACTATTACAATAAGAATTCAATTTTCGATACATTTTAGATAATGCTACTCGTGGGCATCATGAGTTACCACACATAGCCCATAAAGCAGCGAAAAAGAAATTCGAAGCAAAATGTTTTCTAAGAAATAGAGTGTACAAATTGCAAAAAATACCTATAACTATTCTGTTGAAATCACATGTAAATATTTCTGTTTCTAACAAGTTCACACTTATGTGTAAAAAAGATAAATGCAAACTACTAGCAGCACCGGTAGCATATTGTGAATGAACTTGTCGACATTGCACCACTCTTGCGCTATAGAGCTCATATGTTGGTACACGCAGGAAACAAATAGCTGATTTACAACTCTACAACCTCACCTGCGTACGATAATGTCTCAAGCTATAGTGCACGCGCTTAAAATTGTGAACTTGCGTTTACATAGAGTTATTGTATACAAAGCATTTTATAGAAGGGCTTATTTGCAGTTCAGCATTTTGCGTTGACATTGATTCAAAAGCGCAGTTTACGCTGTCGGTTAAAAAAGTTCTTTAGATGAGCTGCTAGCAAAAGAACGTAAAATGCCGACGGTTGCTGAGAACATCTTCTTCCGGCGCAAAATTTAAAGCAACAAAGTTTGCAAATTCTTGTCGTTCAGGTGATTTTCTTTCAATTTTTATTAGCTTGTAGTGTCAGCACAAGTGACTCACATACAATTGTGCTATTTAATTTCAAAGCATCTCATTCGTGCCTCGGCATATATTACAAAAATTTAATGTGCATGTGAACGTTAATATTTATTAAATAAGTTAGGCGGGTTAAACGGGTTTTAATGTTTGGGTTTTAGTGATGGCTTTTAAGGGTTTTAGTGATGGCTTCATTAAAACCCTATTTATTTTTTAGGGCTTAGTTACAGAGCTAATAGCAGTTCATCATTAAATGGGCTGTTGTAATCTACAGTTTGCTAACTGCTTGGTCTTTTGTGTGAATACCTGCAACTATTTCTACATTTTAATAACGCCTAAATTGAGCGCTGTAAAACATGCACACAACTGCTCATAAACAAATCTTTGTTTGACATTGCATTAGAACGCATTCAAAGAAGCCTGCAAGCCTTAAATACTTTGATCTCATTATGTTTCTATGAACACAAATATAAGATCACGCGTCACCTTTTTAAAATTTCCAATGTTCTATCTTAGTATTAAAATATGCAAAAAATTGGCGAGGTTTAGCCTCGCCACTTATGACCGAAAACCTATGACTCATGATGGTATCACCAAATACCATTGGTGATGGAAAATCTGTTTTCTTAAAATTGATTGTCGTTTACAAGCACTTTATTCCACATTTTCTAGCAGAATTCATGTTATTTGAGTATGTAGAACAAACATACCATATACAAGCATTTTGCAGTTTACAGTGTAAACAACAGGCATGTGATAACTGGCAGATTAGGCAGTTTGATAACTGCACCAGTGTTATTTTAAATTATGTTCTCAGAAGGTCCAGTTATAATTTGGCTGTTTAGTTATCTACCACTGCTCATTACCAATTTGCGATAGCAATAACATTGGTGCAGCTATTTATCTCAATATATTTTTGCTCAATAAAAAAATGTAGCATATTAGGAAAATTAGCTAAGCATAAAAAATAATTTTGATTCGTCAAATTGAATTGGAGAAACAAATTCAGGTTTCAACAGATTTAATTACATGAACAAATATTTCAGGGTCAGTTTCAATTTACACCATTAGTGGTTGTGACATATCTGTTACATAGTGAGAACATCCTTTTTCACATAAAAACAGTTTTACGTGTGAAACCCTGTTATTGTCGCTTGATAGTAGATCTTTAGTGAAATCGGCTCGCGTCGAAAATACTTAAATGGAACTGACATTAATTGGAAATCAACTCTTTTGGCCAATTACAAATACGCTGCTTTTTTCTCTTCCGGTATTTTCCCGACATGTTTGTTTACAAACAACACATTGACCATACATTGGCTTTGTAAATGCTCATCTGCAGCCACCCCTTGAAACCAAATATAGTCAGTGTGAAAAGTACGGTACAAAAACACATTGTTTGGTATATTCTGAGTATTTAAGTTGTCTAGGACTTTCATTCTTCTACATAACCCTTCAGGGTTGAGCAATCGTTGACTGACACTCCAAGATCTTTAAAAGGAATCCTGTATATTTATTATAATTGCAGAGAATTGCTGAGGCTCAAGCAGGATGGATCTGAAGGAGAACCAGTCTCCTGAGAGGGAGAGTAACATATCCTTTGGAGACAGCGCGGAGTTTGAGTAAGTTGAGACAGCATGCTTGCTCTTTGCTTTGCACTTCTCAGCTTTAAAGGGGACGTGATCTCTCAGAAGTCAAGTGCTAAGGAAGGGGAATTTTTTTGCTATGGTTGTACAGTAGTAACTTCTACACAATTTTGACATATTTTTTATTCACTTTCTTCAAAAATAATTAGACTGCGATATTCCTGTAAATTAATGTTGTCTGTAGCGTGGTTCAAGATTGGTGATTGCAAAACTAAACAGCTTTGCGCTTTTTATTATAAGTAAAAGCTCAGTCAAGTTTTGTTACCTTAAAATTGTTAAATATTTTAAAATTCTTTCATTCAATACAGCCCATTGATGTCTCCAGCATTGCAAGGGTGCAATACCCTTTGACTCTGCTGTCTCCAGCATTGCAAGGGTGCAGTACCCTTTGACTCTGCTGTCTCCAGCATTGCAAGGGTGCAATAACCTTTGACTCTGCTGTCTCCAGCATTGCAAGGGTGCAATACCCTTTGACTCTGCTGTCTCCAGCATTGCAAGGGTGCAATACCCTTTGACTCTGCTGTCTCCAGCA